>NW_023405226.1:300000-430851 GCF_013141755.1 Anopheles stephensi
CTGTGTATCTCTTCTTCTTGGACAAACGACATCTTAGGTTATGCTTGCCATTTCTGGCTTACTGGACTTATCGGTACCGTAAAAGTTGGATAGTCATTCTTCACTACTGGGGAGCAGTCCGGATGGGATTTAAACCCGGTCGCCTGTACTACCGAGCCGATCAGGTGTACATGAATACCTCGATAATAAATGTAGTGTCACAGCTCCTCAAAGTTTCTGAAGTCTTATACTAACAGAAATTTGATCAGGACACAAACTTCATGTTCAAGATCTTGGGTCGCAAAGAGTCTTTAAACTTTTATTTGAATCTACCAGCAATGTGGCGTTGATCATGATCATTCTGACAAGTGAAATATACTGTGGGCATGATGCCACAGTCGAGGAATCTATGAATAGTTGACAAGAGTAATGCTCATATGCTCTTATCTACTTCAGAATTTCTTGATTGTTAAGGATCTTATCAGAAGATTTAATTTAATTTCGAAATCCTATTGATTACTGATAGTTTTCTGTTCATTCTTCAGCAAATGGGACCTGCAACAATAGGACTATTGGTTTTTAATAGTCCTGCTACGTATTCATTGCATTCATTACATTGAAGCTACTGCTTTAATCTAACTTCATGTGAGAAAAATCATCAGTATATCAAATCGATGCTAATGCTCAAAACATAAAACCTGACAAGAACAATTTACGATTTAAAGCTACAGCAACGCCAAAATTGAGCGCTGAACTCATCGGAGCTGTCTCTGTCATAATGGACCATTTTATCCATACACTTTACTTTTTTCCTACCGTGTTTTAACATAACAGGCAATAATCCAGCTACAATAAATCATACGCTAATGGACGGGGAGTCGATGCACCGCATCAATTGATAGGGCCGAATTTGCACACACTGCAAGGTCAGCACAACTGGTGCAATTCGCCTCGGTTTGGTATCGCCTACCATACATATTTTCAACACATCGCACATGTTGAAATTTCCACAACAAAATTCTAATAACACTACTGAAAATGGGAATGACGAAATTGATGTTAATACAACAAAATCTTCTCCACTGATTACTTAAATTAAAAGCTTAGCTCTCCAATAAATTCTTCAATCACCGGTGATACAGTCCTCCCTGCAGCTTCAATCAAATTTTCTCCAGCAAAACTCTGTTAAAACACTTCACCAACACCCAAAACTGTCCACCATTTTGAAGTGCTTTCCGCTATGCCTCCGGGCCAGCGTTTCACCAACCGTCCGTATTAATTGAATGTCAGGGATTCTCCATTTTGCTTTCCTTCGTTCGTTCGTTCGCTCCTTCCTATTTTCATCCTTTAATTTAGTTAAATGTGAGCTCACCCCTTTGTACATGTATGCAACACCTGAATAAATTAACGGTACAGCAATGAGGAGCGGAAAATCGAACAGAAAAAAGCAACGGAAGAAAGCAAGAAAATCGTTCAAATGTCATTTCGTTATTAAATTGCATTACGTCCGGTTTTTTTGCCGTTAGTCGATGCTCGGCCAGGGGCAAAAGGGTGGTATGCAAATTGCTTTGAAACTTAAAACATTTCCATTCATTGCTCAACCATAGCCGGCGTAGACGATGGGTGGGACTCTGCGCCTGAAAAACAGAAAAAGCCTGGAATCGATCGGCAAGAATTCTAACGAAACTCCTCTACAAAGCTCCCCCCCACCCCACTAATGCTTTCTCATCTTCCGGCAGCTATACGGTAATGTCCTGTTGCTGGCTAGCGGACTACAAGCAGCGGCCATCGTTCCCCCAGCTAATTGCCTATTTGCACGACTTTCATGACGACCTGGGCAAGTACATCTAGGGTGTGGTTCTCCCGACATCAGCACGCTGCATTTTCGGTATGGCCAACGGAGAGGAACGTTCCAGCAGTGCCTCAGATCGATTGAGAGGGAACGGGAAAGCAGAACAACAACAACAAAAAACTGCAAAAGGGACGGAAGGCTCCCATTTCACGCTCTCGGTCCTTGGGAGTGGAACAATTTCCGTTCGTTTGCTGACGTGCAGCACAGTTGAAGGAGACACGTTCTGAGCGTCAACTTCACAGGATGTGTGATGGGTATGTGACCATCGGTTTTTTTTTTTGCGTCCAAGCGCACTAGTGAGCACAAAATCTGTGGAACGTGACAAAATCGTGGTCGTCGTCGATCGTGAACGAGCGCAACACGTCGGACAGCAGCCACTGGTTCGCAAACGTGGGTAACCGATCGCGAAAGAAGAGCAATTGATGCAATATTGAAGGTATGTGTGGTGGCCACTCGCGGGTCCACACAACAGTTGTGGACAAAGAATTTGCAAAAAAAAGGCAGTGAAAAACGAAACGAACGAAACACTGCTCCAAAAAAACTAGGCAATAAATTGAAACCATTAAACCAAGTATGAGTGAAAATCGGCGACGGTATCGATCGATTATTTGCACCGAGCGCAACAACGTCCAGCGAAACACGCGTGTGTGCTTCACAGTAGATATGTATGTTTGAGTGTAGTGATTGTACTCGATTTAAAGAAATAAATTAAGTGAACAAAACGCGTCGTTACACGCGTCGTTTCGAAGGGTAAACCGGGATAGTAAAGTTAAGTGGAAAAATAAGAACAAAAGTGGTGGAAATGAATCGGAAAGCGAGAAGCGAGTAATAAAACTATGTTAAAAGAAGTGTTAAAAAGAGAGAAGAAAAAGCGAACAGAAGTGACGTGAACTTAAACTGAGAAGCGGAAAAACAAACCACCAAAGCAAAGAGAATGAGTGAAAAAATCAAAAGCGAAAAGTGGAAGCAGACAAACAAACCAAAAACCAAAAGAGTGCAATTCGTTAGAAAACAAAACAGAAAAAAAGATATAAAAGCAACAAGCAGCATCAAAATCAAAACTAAAACCAAAAACAAAAGCAAAGCACCAAGCAAAGAAAACTAACCACAAACTATGCGTAGAATGATACAAAAACAAGTAAAGAAAAAAACACAAAACAAGGCTAAATAGTTCGAAGGGGGGAAAAAAGGAAGAAAACAAATCAAAGCCACAAAAGCAGAAGCGAACAAACAACAGCAAACATTGAGTAAACTATACACATGTTTATAAATATATATATTTTGTTACGTACGGTTACGGATTTTGTACAAGTGGAGCGAAAAGAAAATGGGAAATAGAAACTA
Source organism: Anopheles stephensi (assembly GCF_013141755.1). Lineage (NCBI taxonomy): Eukaryota > Metazoa > Arthropoda > Insecta > Diptera > Culicidae > Anopheles > Anopheles stephensi. The sequence continues at coordinate 303,176 of NW_023405226.1, forward strand.
AAAAAACACAAGAACGAAAAAAAGCAACACTAAACCGTCACACGACACGTACTGGTGGAAAAGTCAGGTGAAAAAAGGCACCTACGCAAAGTAAACAAAGTGGCCGATTGTAAGGATCAAACAAACAAACGAATACAAACTAAAACTGAACTTTTGGAGGAACTAAAAAAGGAGAAAAATGGAACAAAATTTCCCAACCCACCCCAACAATAGGTGACAAATGTGCCGGTATAGTCGCTAGGGAGCTTTCCATGCAGGGCCAACTTTGTTGTGTTGCTTTTTTGCTTCTTCTAGCGTTTTGTTTCCCTGCGGATGCAATGCTTAGCTGCAATTTACAGGGTTTTTCAGTTGATAAGGCAATAGCATCCATTTTTTATGAAAGGATTTTTAAATGAAATGGCAAACACATGTAGTTGATATAGTCATAGTAGCCGTTGATATTGTCCTTTCAGCGCTCGGGTAAGTGCGTGTGATTTCCCTGTCATCTGAAACCGTTTCCATATCAACTAGCTTTGTTTGTCATTGCATCTAAGAAGCCGGCCATAGAAATGGATGCTTTTGCCTTATCATCTAAAAAACCCTGTATTCTCATCAAAATGGCGATAGTTGTATTTTTTTCGGTTCTTTTTGGGTAGTTCTCCCTTTCTACTGGTTGTTCCTGTAGTGAAATGACATCAAAGCTTTCTTCCCTTTCACTTCTTAAAAAATTTACCCCCTTAATGGGTTTGCTGCTTCACTTTTCACTCACATAAAAGGAAAAATCAAGCTACAAACTGAAAAACATCGCAAAAAAACCTTTCAAAATCGCTCTCACAACACACTCACACTTTACGAATGTGGTTTAAACCAATGTAAACTTCCAAAAAAGTAAAGCAACTCTACCAAGCTGAACAGGTAAACTGAGCAAATAGAAAAGAGAAAAACACTCAAACCAAGCTCGTTCTCTTCCACGCTTCTCTGTAGCAGTTGAGGTGGGTTTCGATCGCTTCAACAATGTGTTCACCCAGCTTTTCTTCTCGGTCAACAAAAGGTACTAAATTTAAGGCACAATGCTAAAACCAACCACTATTGGAAGCAAACAGGGTAATAGGTCTATATGCTGTTTCGTGTAACTAACCAACTAACTAACTAACTCATCTGTTTCCGTTTACTAACCGATTCGAATCGAATGTTGTAAATGTTGTTTTAGTTTCGAAAAAAACACACACACAAAAATCCTGTACAAAAAGTCACACAACTTTACTTAACTATTTCGCTGTGTATTTAAAACAAAAACATTAAACAACTACATAGATCTCACAAGGAAAAAACGGCCCAAAACTACGTGTAAATGTTAACCAGCAATTTTTCTTGCACTCTACTGCTAGCGCTCTAAGGCACTTTTCTCACTCACTCTCACACTCTCTCTCTCGATGGAAATTGAAAAGCAGCAACACATTTTCCGATGTTCTCTAGATGTTACTAACCTAACATACCCTTACCTCACTTCACCAATCCTAGAAAGGCTCATAAGCGGTCGAAAAATTAGGGTTTTGTTTTAATTTTTTTGTTCTAGTCGGGCCGACACTCACGCACACATCCAATTGTAAAATAAGAATGTGTGTTTGGGTATATGTGTGCGTGTGTGTCGTTGCTTTCAAGACTTAAAAATCAAACCGAATTTAAGCAACACATTCCTGTTTGGTGTTGATCGTTTTCCGAACCTGGAACATGGTTCTGTTGCTCTGTATCTGTTTTATCTTATCATATTTTAGCTTTGTGTTTCTTTTTATCTACATTTATCTATTTTTAAAATTATGTGTAAATTTTTCTAACTTTAATATAGAGGTTTTGTATTAAAAGGTTCTGAAACATATAATAGAGCTCTTGTACAGGTCTTGATTGTGGGATATAGCTATCCCGTCGTGGAAAGGTGCAATCATATAATGGAATATTGCATTCATTGAAGGGAAATTTACAACTCAACTGTGGAACTTTGCAAATAATTGTGGATTACGGAAGGTGGTAGCTTTAACAACATTTTTGACTTATTTTCGAGTAAAATCTGTTCAAATGTGCATAGCAGCTGTTGAATTTCGGACAAGCTTTCGGTTCAATTTTGACTAACTAAAAACTTGAAACAAATTATTTAATCGTTAGCTTTCATCACTTCATCGTGCTTGGAAAGATTTATAGCTCCATGGTTGTGATGCAAATTTCCCCTGACTAAATGCCACATTCCACTGTATGATTGCAACTTTCCAAAATATCTGTAATTTATTTGGTTGAAACGGTGCTTACGTTATTCTATTATATTTCTTTTCGTGTAATATTTGTTCCTAAAAATCCTTCTGTCCTATCGTCTTGATAGTTTTTGTAATTTTTATTTGAATCTTTAAAACAATTTTTTGTTTCTCTAAGCTGTAATCTGCCTCATTTAATTTAAAATTTCTCTCCCGCAACTAGCAAATCAACTATTTACAGGGGTTCAATCCATGAAGTGGAATGCCCAAATCACTCAGGAGAATGTTTCAAACGGGTAAAGGAATATTGCAAACCGGTTGTGGAACTTTGCAATCATACAATAGAATCTTGCATACAGTTCACATCGCAATTCGCTTGGTTGGACCAAATACTCGATAGAAAATCCACAGCTTATTTCAAAATTCCACAATGGGTTAGCTATATTCCACTATCCATTTGAAACATTCCCCTGCGTGATTCGAATGTTCCATTATAGGGATCGAAACCCTGTAAAACTCTTATCACACACAATAACGTAGATCAACCGCAAACTCTAATCCTCATGCAAACTGTACCGTAGCGTGTCTAAAAAAACTTTTTCTTCTTGCATGTCTTAGGCACAACATCTGTCCCATTCGCACACAAAAAAACCCCAGCTCCTTCTAACAGCGATACGTAAATTAACATCGTGCATTGAGTTAATAATGCACCAAACACTGTTAACGCAAAACACTGCCAAAACGAGAAAAGGAAGTTTAATTGTATTAAACAAAAATGAAATAACGAAACAAGCTAGCAAACTCCAGGAAATTGGAGACAATTTTAAACACTTTCTAATCGATGTTTGTCGTGTCCGACGGTGTTGCCAATCCTCCTCCTTCTTGTCGATTTGCTCGTATCTGCTGCGATCTGCTACACTTACTTAAAATTTTACCGTTGTTTCATCATTAGCATCCATTAGAGAAACGAACGCATCAAACTTAACACAAGACCAAAACGGCTCCATCACATTTGCACAGAGGGAGGACAAACTAACGCCACACTAATACACAGCTAGCGATTCGTTAGGGCACATAAAGGACGCGGAAAGTTACCAGAACGGGGTTCGGAAGATGGTTATTGATGCAATGCAGATTAGTGTAAGCGAAAGCTGATCACTCACTGGTGAGGTTTGTTTTTTTTCCTGGAGGCGAAAGAACCGAACACACCACTAAAGCGTACCATGAAATGTGACGAATAAAGAGAAACATTTATGTCAACTTTGATTGTTGATTGAATCATACGCATGGTTGGTCTGATGAGTTTTCAATAATGTATCCGAAAATATGTATAACAAATATGCCATTTCGGTTATATAAAAAAAACTAACTAAAGTATGTAAACCATATAGAATGTTCTGAAACCCTACCTTTGCATCACTTTTAACGGTTGGCTTGAACGACTAGCGCCATCTATGTGTGAAACTAAACAACACCATTGCATCGTGCGCCTGATTGTATGCAATTTGCAGTACACGCTTTGTATTTCACAAAGAATCATTTTTCTCTCTTTTTGGTAAAGTAAAATCAGATCTTTCGATTTTTTTCTATATTTTATAAATATTGAAATATATAACGGTTCCTGCGCATTTTTTTTTGTTTTGAAAAAGGCTTTTCTGCTGTACTAAATTTCATGAAATACTTCCTCATGGCTGCGATAGCTTTCTGTGGTAAAAGCTCAACGTGGAAACGTTTTAGTACAAATGCATTAAATTCTGTAAAATTTTATATAAAGAGTTCAGAAATATAGAAACCATTTTAGTATATGTACCTGTGTGATTTTTTGTTTATAATATGTAAAAGACTATACTTCTTGGAAGAACATCCTATCCCTATACCTTTCCGAAACTTATATCACCTACAACTACATTAGGTAAATAAAAATACATTTGTCACAACATTGCTCCATTCTTCGAAGATTTAAATTTACTAAACAAAACTGTTCACGCGTTTACAAAAATGATAATTAAATTTAGTATTTAGTGGTTCTTGCTATAAATCTTCAATATATATTATAATCCACCATACGACCGACAGATTCCCAAATGATTTTAAACATTACCTGCATATTTAATTATGTCATTCATCATGTGTAAAATAAATAATTTTTTCACCACCCATGTAGTCAAACAAATATTCATTCCATGGGTTAGATTAATTGTTAAGTTTCATGAGATATATCTGTGATGAAGAATGGCTTTTCTTATCAGCTTTTATAAAAAGTCCTCGTCTTTAAAGATCTGCTCCTCCTGCTACTTCTGCAGCTTCTAACACATACAATTTGCTTCTATCCAATCAACTATTCATACTTTGTCGGTCTGAGTCATTCACCATGTCTTAAGTCCAAATAATTCACTTGATATGAATATGGTATTAATAATTAATAATAATTTTCCTATGCTGTATTAATAATTTTCCTATGCTGAAACAAAAATCTAGCGAGAGAAGGTTAATCTTTGTATAGTTTGTAGAGCTCTTCTTACTACACAGTTTGATAAGTTCACAGCATTCGATACATAAAAATATTCTTCGTTTTCTGATTTCTTGACACTTAAAGTTCATTTGAATTTCCCCTGCCATTTCGAGCTACTTTGGTTTAATTTTTCCTCCAATATGATAGTCAGCCCCACGCATGATGGGGAATATCTGGATGAGATTCGATCCTGCTTCTTCCGTATGATTTTCCAGTCGATCATGCATCATCAGCTGGGAAATGCTTAAAATGGATTTCACTTCTAACTAGTTACTAACTAGGTAGGCGGAATAGACGACAACCTAGAGCCCCGACGGCTAGCTGGTATATTTGACCTAGCGTAAGAAGAGGCTTCGCTGTAGGAACCTCTTGTTGGAGGTCTAGCATAGAAGACCTCGTATCAGGGGCCTTGCGTGTTTTAAGACTTTGAACTGTGAAGCTTTAAATCTCGTATTACATATACTCATTTATCACCAATATGACCGTTATGAGGTGATGCATCTAAGGCAGAACCGAACAGTAATAAATTGCGTGTTTAAGGAATTCTAAATATTTCAGATTAAGATTTTATAAGTTTTTAGCATATTTTTTGTTTGTTTTTTTTTCTAAAAACAGGTGGTATGTCCAAAAACGCTGTTTTACACAACTGTAAAACAAAAAGTTCATTTCATTTAAATTTTATTTAAATCTTGTTTTCTTATTAAATAATAATATTTTAGTATTTGGTGTGTCAAATTGTTACAAAAGTACGATAAAATATAACTTTTAAACAAAATAAATACAAATGGAAATGAAAATTTAAGCTACAAGGAAACCAATTTCATACACCTCGTCGTGAGTTCTGCAGAGTTCATACCACGCACGAGCATGGCGCGCACCAGAAATGGCATTCTTCATTCTTACAAAGGATTTACTGCCAGAAATTTCATAGAAATTACTTTGATTGTTCTTTATTGTAATTATTTTGTATGTTTCATGCAACTGTTTATCAGTAAACAGCTTGTTCTTAAGTCTTAGAAAAAGCGTTCGAGTCGACGAGTTCCGCAAAGTTCATACACGCGTCTTCCTACCGTCCATTGAATGAGCCCTTCACGGATGTAGAAAAAAGTGACAAGAAATGATTCTTTTACAAAGATGAAAGTATTTGTAGGTTTAGTAAAAAAGTTACATAAAAGACAATTATTTTGCGTTTAAAAATAAAGTATTAAGAGATGTTGAAGTCAAACTTCAAAGATCGAATTCGTTTTAACAGCTAAATTAATTGTACTATACTTGCAAGAATGATATGTTACAAAAATAACGCTTCTACTTATTCTTCGTAGTCGTCTTCTTCTTCTTTTTCTTAGATACTATAACTGCAGTTCAGTCCTGCGTATGAAGAGAACGATCCAAAAAAAAAAATTAAACTGATCTTAGCTTGACATAATAGTCCAATATAAATTTTTAAATACTTTGTTCAGCTCATGATAAACTATTAAACTGAAATGAAAATTAAAATTTTTTGGTATTTCACTACCGTTTTAGATAAGCTTTTCGGTAGTAAATTTCGTTGGTACTCAAACAAATTTATGATGATAATAGAACGACGAGCCATAATGTAGAATAATAAATAAATAACATTGAAATACTGCAAAAAGAATACTGAGTTACAACAAAGTCAGATATAATTAGTAATTCATAACCATGAATGATTCAATATACAAATACAAATATATTTAAAAAATTATTTACTCGCTGTATAACCTTTATGAGAATAATTATAACTTTTTACATTTATTTTATTCACCAAGAACGGCCTGGCTGTAATGCTAACTTTCTTCGTTTTCATACTTCATAAATGAAAATAAATGCATAGACCATTAGACCGTTAATCTAGATTTGTACAGAGCTGCATCATTTACTAATAAATTCATTCCAGGAATTGATCAGGTTGATTTTTTCCAATATTGTATTTTTATTTGTAAAGCACGGTGCAATGCTTGCGGGTTGATCGTAAACAAAATTAGCAAAGCATTTGCTCCTTCTACCTGGCATTTTACTCAGCACCCTCGTTGTAGCATAGCATTTAAATAACATTAAAATATATCCATATTCAATCTCGCTTTAATGTGAATTGGACGGAGATCCTAGCATAAAATAAATAAAAACGACATGTTTGATCAAATTAAAAATCAAGCAACACCCTTAACGATGAGTTCCGGTGAGTTCATACACGCATGGGAAAAGATCCTTCGGATAATATTAATTGATATTAACTGTAACTAGAGCCACAATATTGAAGTATTGATGAAAACTTTTGATTGCTAAGCTATTTGTAAGCTGGGCGTTGAGATTTAGTACAATAAATCATGGTTTTATTCAACCTACCCTAAGCTCACTGTATGATGAGGACAGATGAGTTCATACGCGCCATAGCATTCACGTTTTTCATAGCAACAAAACAGTCAAAAACGCCTTGTGCTACATGCGATATTGTTTTTCATTCTAGTAAAACCAAGAAATTCAAAATAAATTCAGTATAATAAAACAACTAAAGTCATACAATTTTGTGTATTAAATTCGTGTAAAACTTTTCAAACTCTGCAGAACAAACTACGAACCCTTCAACCTTGGCGTAAAAACAAACATCACCACAAAGCGAATACGCAACTCACCGTTCGCCTGCCTATACACGCACACTAATGCACTTTGAGAGACAGTGTGCGTGCGATGATCGCTTTCAACATCAGCAGCAAAACTGTACCGTGTGCTAGATTTGAGGCTTCTGGGCAGGAAAAAGTGACTTAAATTTTCCAAAAATAGGACATTTCTTGCTCAGATTAGATAAATTTGAAATCGAAATAATGAAGGGAAAATAGAGAGGATTCCGTTGTGTTTATTAGATAAAACAGATCGTGGATTTTTCATAAAGATATGAGAAGTTTTATTTGTACTCTCTCTCTCAGATGAAAGAAAATACCATTATTACAAGGTTGCCGTTATCCACGATACGCACCCCCGAAGCGCTAGATCACGCATTAGCTTTACATCATAACGCCGTTTAGGGCTACGAACTCCCTAATCGTTATGACACCATTTTAGGACAAACAAAGGGGCGTACGGAAAATCTATTTTGAAGTTAAAGCGAACTATTAAGTCCTAGTTTGTAATTTAAAAAAATATAGAATTATAAATAAAACAATGTGTTCTACTTCTTCTTTGGCTTTTCAAGAGACTGAGGACTGCCATTTCTGGCTTCCTTCATTTGATATACTCAGAACTGGCAATTCAGTTCTACGTATGGAGTGTCGGTCAAAATGAGATTCGATATCCGGTCGTGCGTGATCAGAAGAATGGTGTCAATTAAAATTATTAAAATTGAATAATTTAAATAAAAACCTTTGCAAAAGTTACATTTATGTAACTCACTAGGAAAAAAAAAATAATATAAGTCTTAAAAAACAACATTTTGAACAATATTGCAACATAAAAAATGGCTATTTTTGAGTCAACAGAATAGAACTAGAAAAATAAAACGAAAATATTTTTTTTCATTCTATTTCTACAATATTTTTACTAAATTTCTTCAATTGTATAATGTAACTACATTTATGAGCTTATCGTTTAAAAACTATGGAACGTTCTTGAAGCAACGAATGAGTGTGCGCATGAACGTGACTAAACCTATTTGTCGGTGAGTACTGATGAGTTCATACGATTGCAACAGTGTGTGCCAAGTTAAAATAGGAAAAAATCACATGAAAATATAAAACTACCACCATAAATGATTAAATTATTAACTGAAAAGTCATTTACTGCCTTAAAATACACTCATCAAAGCTGCTTTCTTTATAGTTTTTTATAGACCTCGGTTTTCAGTGTGTTGATAAGTTCCGCAAAGTTCGTACACGAAGATTATAACGATGCTTACCGAACAAGTCACGAAGAAGCTTTTAAAAGAATATTTATTACAAAAACTTATGCTGTTTTCTAAAGTTAGTTTTACTCCCGCTGTTGTGTAAAATAACACTTCTTCTATTAAGCGATTTGAAGAAATTTTCAAGCAATTCCTCAAAGAATCGCACACTTCCAATAACAAAGCGACTTGCACATCGAAACAACGGCAACAGCGCATCCGACCGCGTCCCTGAGCACCAATCATGTGCACGCATTTTTTCTACCTTCCCTATTCCCATCACCAATACTAACTGAGCAGCAAAGGTCTGTAGCGTAGCAACGGCTATAGCGGGTAATTCGTTTCTTGGTTGAGGATCATGGGCCGATCTAGGGCTGATATTTGAGGTTATTTTGGAGCTGGTTTGGAGCCCGGAGACGTCTCAATGACGTCACACAGTTGCTCTATAGGGAAGGATATCTACAAATTTATTTAAAAAGTATGAGTCGCTATAAGGATTTCCCCCTAAAACTACTCTAACATCATTTCAATCCCATCTCGTGCGATCGAAAATCTCGAGCAAGCTTCAAACTGATGCGCGAGCAGCGCAGAAGAAGGAGATGTGTCATTGCGGCATTGTCAACCGGTACGACGCGGTACGCCGACTTGATGTCGCCAGGCTACAAGCTGGGAGGCATTTTTGTGTTATCTTCATTCTCACTCACTCCCACTAAACCTCCCAAGGCGAACTCTTTCACACACACGGGCTTTGCTAAATTGCCCGTTTTAATATTCGAAGGCCGCGCGAGAGCTCGCACGCGTGTTTCGACGACGCCCTTTGCTACGCTCGTGATCATGATCGCGCCCGTACTGATTGATGGACGTTTGTGGTGTGGTTTGGTTATGAGGTTTGCTGCGTGGCCGTGGAGACGTTGGATCACTAATTTTATTGCTTTCCAGCTTTGCTCTTGGTCGAGGACGATGCGGGTAGATCGATCGTCTGGTTTGGTGGTTTGGATGAGAGCTACGGTGATGATTTTGTGATTAGAAGCGGATGTGTAAACAGTGTTCAGAATCGGTATGAGTCATGGTGTGCATTAAGTGCAATTGTTAGTAATAAAAATGGTAATTTATTATTTGGAAATGAGATATTAACTTACTGCCGAGGCTTTATTGCACTTTTACTTACTTTAGTTTAGATGATCTCCAGCGTCTAAAACTATCTTTGTAGACCACCAAAAAGTCAGTCCGGGTGGTCAAGGACGTTCCAGTGGCCGAAGCGATAGCGGCATCGTTCTTCACACAGCAGAACCGGAAATCAAATCCCATCTAGGCCACCCTCACGTGCTTGCTGAACTGACTATCATGATACGGCTAAAGGAAACCCGAAACGGCTGACCGAGACCTCACTAGGTAGTGTCAAAGAAGAGAGACAAACAAAGTCAGGTTGCATAAAAATCAAAGATTTTTCAGGAAAAAATATTCAAGCAACAAATTTGATTTAATAGTAGCTGTACTTGATACAAAGAATATTTCGGAGGAACTATGAGCAACTTCTTAAGGCTTCTTCTATTTCTTCCAGCAAACAACAACGGCCTACCATTTTTGGTTTTCAGTGACTTGGTTTTACCCGTAGCAAAGTAGACAGCCCAGCGTACGGAGAGGCGGTCTGGATGGAGTTTGAACCCTGGTGTGAAGACCGGCGCCATTATCGCTTCAGCCACTGGACCGTCCTAATTATAAGGTACAAAAGCGCTAAAGAAAAGTCTCTGAAAAGAACCAAAGAACTGATAAGACTAAGAGAAGTCAACTGGCTGATATGGAGCAAGTTGATCCCTGCAAATGAAGAATTGTGGTCAGTTGTCAGCCACATACATCACAAACTTGGACTCTGTTGAAAAAGCCATATTAACCGATTCATTTCTGGACTCTTCTGAAGATGAAATGGACTAAATCTGAACAAGTTACTAGACAGTTTACTGATGTACTGTATACTTCCAGAAATTACTCGAAAATTGATACTTCAAACTCTGGTAGGTATAGGATGTCTTAGAAAAGAGTCTTCTTCATTCTAGGTCTAACGACCTCTTAAAAAATGTCTGCCATTTCCGGCTAACTCCTCTTATTGATACCGCTGATTGGATAGTCAGTTCTCACCGGCGCCGTTGTCGAATCTAGAGCCGGGCCGCCCCGGTTACAAAATACCATGATTGTAATTAACTCTCCAAACTTTGTATAAAGAACTCTGCTATCCACAGTTTTAGAATTCTTCACACCAGCTAATCACAAAAATCACCCATCGAAAGTGACAAACTTCTTGGAAACGATAAAAATCGAATGTAAAGCTCGTTAAAGCAATAGCAACGCCCGTGAGAAAAATCACACCAACCCACTGCTAGTTCTCCAGGCGCACTTGCTCGAGAGAAATAGGCCCACTTACAGCAACCCTGGCCGAGGCTTGGTCTAGCCGCTATCTAGTTTGATGTGTGAGAAACCATCACACTCACGATAGCCCGGCTCAACCGAACGAGCAATTTTAATTCCGCCTCAACTGGAAAAAAAAAAACAAACCTGCCAAGTCATTTAATTATTCCACGATCTGTTTTTTCCCCCTTCTAGTTTTCTTGTTCCAACTTGTGCTGTTGGTTTTCTCCTTGACCATCGACGTTGTTATCGTCCGTTTTCAATTTCTTACACTTTCCGTAAAGCGGTTTCCGGTATTTTTTTTTCTTTCTACATCTATTTTCGTCTACAATTATTCGGGCAAGAGCAAACAAGGAATAAGATAATGGAATCGCTCGAGCAATAGCAAAACTGTCATAAACTTTTCTCATTATTGAAAGGAAAGAGGACCCGTTGTGAAACCCTGGAAAACCATTCAAGGACACAACGACCATTGTCAAAAATGGACGCTTATCAGTTGGTAGAAAACGAAAGCAAGAAAGTGTAATTTTAAACGATAATTAATATCCATAACAGAGGGTGCAAAGTGTTTGTGGCACCAGGGACTCACAGTTTTATGCAAACAATCTCTCTTCTTGCTTGTTGAAGTTTGAACTGCTTGCACGCTGTGCGGTGTGGTTGGTTAATCGCAATCAACAGCAAACGCGTTGATGCATAAGTTATAGCAAAAGTTGCGTTTTCTTCTTTTTTGTTCGAGAAGCAAAACCACTCACAATCGCTGTGTCATGATTGAAGAAAAAAGCGTTAAGGCTCATCCATTCATCAATTGCCTACTGAGCCAGCTCTTCTTACTAACTTTTTTGTTCGCACTAGTAAGAGATGCTGGAGCCGTTCCGGATGATCTCCGGTAGCAAACGCGTTCGATTTCAAGTTCGCAAGCCAGTTCAATGTTCGCGCATCACACCGCGGCAAGGCCAGACCAGCCTGCCAGGCCGTATGTGGATCGGTATCATCGGTATAGGCGTTATGCCTTCGCAACGTCTCGAACACGCCGCTCGGTTCGGGTTTCTCCGGTTCTTTCCCTTTGGCCTCTCGTCGCCAAATGGTTCATTTGCGTTGGCGATGGTGTATCAAACAGCAGCAGCAGCAGCGGCAGCAGCATGTGATTGAAATTGATTTCGAATCGATTTATCTTTCTTACGGTTGGTTACAGTCTCGAGCAGTGTTCCGTGAAGACGATAAGACGCTCCAAGCAATGGGCCAGCGTAAGAGTTTTGAGGAGGAAGAATAAATCTAACCATGATTTGTATGCTGTAATAAAGCAAACATGTTTGAGTAGCAAAAAATAAATAACACTCCGCAAATATGACTTTTATTTATACAGCTTTATCGTTCCGGAAAGATGGCAATTTCGGTAACTTAGTCGTAGGAGAATTGTTTCTTTTCGAGATAACAACTACTGCTCTGCTAAGTAAGTAAGATGATAACCTGTTTTATTCCATAGATTCCGTAGATTATTCCAGTAGCATCTTCTTCCAATTGGTTTGAACTAGATTGGCTATTAGTCCAAATAATTCTATTTCTGAGTGGAGCCTTCTGTTGATAATACATAGGTTATAAATTATTTCAAATTCAAATAATCCGAAAATGACCCACTTACATTCCGCATTCAAGCTCATACGTCGATCTAATGCATTTACATGTCTAATTTTGTTTTGGCTACTTTAAGCGAAAACCGTAGGCAGTTGAAGTTTCTCAGCTACTGGTCCTTTTTCTGGTTTCTGGAAACGAATTGAGTATTGAATCATTGCAAGTATGAGTACTTGGAAAGCTGCTCATCGTATATAGCCGCTTTCTTGTCCACAGATGCTCCTTCTTCGCTGGCACTACAACAACCTTGAGAGGTCTCGGCCTGCCATTTCTGGCTTTGTGTGACTTAGTTTTACCCGTAGTAAAGTAGTCAGCCCTACGTACGGGGAGCGGTTTTGATGGGATTTGAACTCCTGCCGTGTGAAGACCGCCGTCGTTACCGCCTCGGACACCGGACGCCCCTATTTGTCCATTGTTATCTTGTTTGGTTTCGATTCAGTTGGAAATAAAGTGCAACACTACAGACATGCAAGAAGAAGATTTTTGAGCCCATATATGTATGACGAGAGAGCCGTAGCAATGACAAAGTCTTTTATCTGTACGAAGCTATCTTCATTATACAGCGAAGTAGACTCGAGAGGCTGCTCTGGTCTGCTTATGTTATGAGAATTACACAGCTCTCACAAACACAGAGGCACGGCAGACCCCAATCAAAATAGAGTGCTGGCGAAGACTAATACGTCAGAACAGAAGGGATATTGGATTGGCAGACGACGGCGCATGACTTGAATGGTTCAGAAATATTCTTCAAAAACCCAAAACCGTGAAGTAGTCGAAGCACCAGACATTCATAAAGCTTATCTTTTAAACTACTAATGTAGTATTATTTATAATAGGTATAATTATAAAAGGTATAATTAAGCATCAATGTGATGAAATCTTATTAGCTCCCTGTTTCCAAAAAGATATTTTATTTTGCGACGTATATATTAATATGATGGAAAAGTCCCTTGTCCTTTGATTGTACAACAGCTTGGAAAGAAGCTCATAATTTATTATAGTTACACCATTTCCATTTAAATCCGGTAGCTTAGTCATGCTATGAGAATGATCTGCCCAGGATGTTGGACTAGCAGATGACGGAACCAATGTTGGGTTTAAGTGTAGGCAGACTAAGTTGCCGCGGGGGACCTCGAGCTCACAGAGAGTCTGTATTCGCAAAGAACCTGACCACCAGTCAGCAGATTTGATGTTCTTAAATTCCAATATGATCCTTCTAGTCGATAAATCCGCTACTGGACTTCGATAAACCTTGAATGGTTCAGAGATATTCTTCAGCAGCCCATGACCGTGTTGGGCTCAAACTTGTTTGTCTGATAAGTTTTAAGTAGCAAAAACGAAGGTTTAGTCGTAATTTTACACTTTATGAAGAACAAAATTCATAATAAGGAATAACATTCTGTTTCTTTACCATGTGAAAGATTCTAATTTGATGCCGATGATGAACGTTATCCACAACAAAAGGAAACACCTATTTGATTAATTTATTAAACCACAACTAACTCGCATAATTTGAAACAATGGAACGCAACCGCCCCCCCCTGAATGAATGACTCTTTAAATTTTAAAACAATATTTACCAACAACATTTCCTCGGTTCTGTGTGTTTTGGTCCAAGCCAAGAGCGTGCCAGCAACTCAACATTTTACCTCGGCAAAAAAGGTAAAATCGTCCACCCAAGGTACCCAAGGCAGCACGGTCCAGCCACGGTTTATTGGTTTATTACTTCCATTCTTTGCGTTACCTTCTAGCCGACACGCAACGCAACGAGAACAATGGGATCGTTTGTTTGTCCCAGCCCGACCGCTCGTCGGGCAGGGAGGCCAAACGTCCTTTGGAAAACTTTACACTAACCCGATGAAATTTAGATTAATTCGCTTCAGTTTATTCAATTTATTATGCCGTTTGGCGTCCATCGCGACCACATGCACCGACACACATACACACACCTGCTACTGGCCATAACGAACAATGATCTTAATCAAATACGGAACACAACAGTGAGATGATGCACGAGCTGAAATGGAGAAGCGGAGAAGCTCTAATAAAGCGAACTCCGGGAAACCCGTAGCTTCAACCGTGGGGAACCTCAAGCTGCTCAAAGACAACGACCATGCATTGTGAAGTTTGGGGTGATAGAACATACATACACTCACACAAAAAAAAATCAATACTTTCCAACAAAACCGTTCGAGGAATATTAAACATTTTTGCAATACTTTGCCCACATTCCTACACGTGTCCTTTTTTTTCATGGAAGCTCTAAGAGGGAGCTAGAAGCATTGGGAAATGGCATGGTTAAACAGGACGACAGAAGACGCCTTTAACCATCTACCGACTGATGTTCTCTCTCTCTCTTTCTCTCTCTTTCGCACACGATCATGGTTTGCGAACAGAAAAAAGAATTAAATTTACCGATAACAAAAGGGGTAGAAAAAGCATTTTTATTCCCACCCTTCAGGGGCCTTCGATCCCCATTTTCCTCCCCATCACATCCCTCCCTAATGTTTTATCCTTTTTATATTGTTTTACGTTCTGTTTACTCCTCATAAATCTCTAGCTCGATGGCATATCCTCTATCCAGGAAAACATGTCCGGACTGGCCGGGACAAACCAAACAAAAACACAGCGGCATTTTCACGAGTTCGTTCGTTCGTTTTGGATCCTTTTGGACACTAGGGCAGACTAGAAGGGCTGCCTCAACTAGTCCACCCAAAGGCTTCGAGCTATCAGTGGCGACGCACACAAACGCCCGCTTTATGGCATCATAAACCGCCAACAAATGAATTCCTCACGGGAATCCTTGCAGGAGCTTTCTCGCAGCCTCAATACAAAAAAAAAATACCTACTCGTTGGCGTAAAGGGAAGTTTTCTTTTAATTTTCTCAATTCCTTTCGGCACACTCGCTGGCACACCCCGGTTGCGGTATGTCTCCATCGATGTATCGCATATTGTGGTGAGCAAGCAAGCGAGCGAGCGAGCAAAAAAAAAGCTCCAACCCGGAATCCCACCTGAGCATTGCAACGCCAGCAGCAGCTTCACAAGCCGGGCTCGGGGTTGTTTTGGGTCCATACTTGGAGCTTTGGATTTTTTGTTTTGTTTTGGTTTCGTTCTTATTTCTTGCTGGTTATTTTGTTTCGTTGCGATGCTGCTCTGCTGTGGCTACCGCTTTGGAGCTTTTACTTCAACTGCTACCCTATCTCACTGCAGTGTCCACGATGGGAGACATAAGGAATGGTTCAGCTCGTGGTGAGAAAGTGATGAGCTGGCTAAACCAGCTCGAGGGGTAAAACAGCACGATCAACAGACGCAGGCTGGAACGAGGACGAAGCGAGTCAGCAAGGTTGTTGCGAAAGGCGTACCGCCGCAGCAGTAGCAGCGCCAAAACTGTACAGAGGAACGACGGTTTTCTTGCGCACGCTGTTCGCGGTTCGCGCACACTAGGCGGATGCGGGTTGCTGGAAGTGGTCAAAATTGGGATGTAGAATTTGGTACATCAAGGGGCAGTAGAAAACTTCTAGATCGAGAATTATTGGTACTTATTTTAGAAGGTTCGGAGCTTAATACTTTCTTAGACTGCAGACTGTAGAGTGCATAATACAATTACTTCTTGATGTAATCTATGAATTTTGGTTCAAATTTGCGATTTCATACCAACAATACACTTCCTGGTGTAATCGAATTTTGAGGCAGTAGGATTTCGCTTGGTCTAACAACCTCTGCGGTCATGCCTGCCATGTCTAGCTTACTAGAGTTATTGATACCGCATAATTCGATAGTCAGTCCTCACTATTGGAGAACGGCCCAGAAGGGATTTGAACCCTGGTCCTGCCGTGTGAAGTTGTCATTAAAAGTTGTTAAAATAAAATTTGATTGCTTCATAACATATGTTTGTCGATAGAAGATAAAACTCATTATAAAATCTACTTAACATATAGAAAAAAAAATGCAGTGGCGGATCAAAGCCTTGGAGTGGCGCACACTAGGCACAATGAAACTTGCAGGGCCGTAACATGTCGCATCTGCTCACTGGGCCATAATCAGAGGCTAAGTGGAGATGGCATTCGAGCGGCCTCTTATTGCGTTTGAGGGTCCGCTAAACGATCGAGAATCCTAGGACATCACAATCAGTTTACAGGAAAATACTCCTGCCTGTTCCTTCCTCGGGACAACAAGCAGCTGCTTGACCATATCAGAACTTGTTCTTATTGCTACAACTACAACCTCGAAAGGTCCCGGTCTGCCATTTTTAGCAAGCCGTGTGAATACTAACCTCGCTATCGTTTCGGCCACCGGACCACCTTCTACTTGTCAAATCATTCAATATTTTTCTTAAATGTTTAGGAGTTTTAGGAGGAGGAAAAATCGTAGTCTCAAGGTATGTACGACAATATGATGTGCCTAATAATTGCTTATGATTCCGTATCAGGACTATCGATCATTAATTCTAAAACCAATATCTGAAATACTAATCATTTTCAAATGAAATAACCTAGAAGAAAAGGCTTATCTGTAAGCCAATTTGAGTATATGGAACAGTCCTATTTAAAATTCAAGTATAAACATATTTGGATTACTATTTTATATATATTTGAAGTTTCCTATTTATATAAATTTAAAGCAACAAAGCTTTATTCCGCAGTTGAACGTCTTAACTTTTGACCAAACGTTGCAATCACTTCCCGTAGTGCGTTTGTTGCCCTCCACAGTCGAGCCGCATTGCAATGCTCCAACGTCAGCATTCTGATCTCCCGACCGCTCTGTCCTCCCCTACCCACGGCCGGGGGGAAAGGGGTTGAAAACTGCACGGACCGTTGTGTAAGTGCGAGAGTGATTGAATAATGTGTGTACCGTAAGCATCGTAATGTAGCCTCGCTCGCGTAGCATTTCAGATCTTGCTGGTTTTTTGTTTTTTTTTGTTTTTGTTCGAGTCTAGCGCTCCGCAATGCTTTCCTGGGGTGATGTGTTTCTTGTTGTTTTATATATTTTTTATTTTATTTTCATTTCGTTTCGCTTTTTCTGTTATTTTACCGTGCTGCTTCTCATTTTGGTTTTTCATTTTTCATCTCAACCTCGAGGGTGTGTAACGGAACGAACGTTGACGATGACAAGACATTCGAGAGTGAAGCAGCTTCTCGGTTTTGTTAGTTTGCTTGTTCGAGGAAGGCGAATGTTTGCACGTGCAGACAGTGTATCTTTCTTTTTGACTATTTGCAACTTGTAAGCAGCATCCTGTTTAGTTCTGCTGCTTGACTCTGCGTGCGCCGTATGCAAATTCGTTCTACCGGCAAGGAAGATTATCTTTCGGATCATCTGCTCGGACCAGGAGACTTCATTTTGTATTTAGGGATTTTTTTCTCCCAAGCTTTTTTTTAAGGTAACACAATAACGCGGGAGGATCAAGAGATAGGACGTTAGCAGACCGGACACGGTAAGACCCAAATTTAGAGCCATAATGCATCATTAGGGGAGGAAATTATGAAAAATTGTTCCATAAAGTTTATTTTTTTTTTAGCGTTAGCAAACGGTAGAATAATATTGTCCAATATGGTTGCGAGACGTGCGATGGCATTAAGGACTATACTTGGTACGACTTAATGCTCCGACATCAGGATTTTTATAGGTAATAAATATCAGTTGAATTTTGAATAAATCTACCTATTACAATTTTCTTAATTAGAATTCAAAACTCTTAGTCCTCGATTCCAAACCCCGTAAGCTTCTCTTCAACCTTCCATCATACTGAATAGCGCATCAAAAAGCGAGAACTCTTCGCTTTTTATTCAATTCCCTGCGATTCCTCACCATCACTTACGAAATTAATTTCCCTTCCATCGGTTTCTTCGGCGAATAGAAAAAAAAACAGAAAGTCACTTTCCCAATTGTTTCCACAGGGGACAGAAGATAACACCCATGCTCGGCTGGGACGCTGGGAAAAGGCAAAACCGACACACAGCCACCATTATGATGCGTCGAACGACCTCATCGGCGCTACCCATCGAACGGACTGCTGGATCAGACGCCCCCGGAGCCATCCTCAAGGGACAGGAAATTACTTTTCGCGGCCCATTTTCTTCTTCCCCTCTGGCCCCATTTTCCTAGCGGTGCGGTTTTCCAATTGACAGCCCTCGGGGTCTCTTCACCACTCTGTGTCCTTTTGGTTGGGTACGTTTCCATATTTCTTCCTAAGGCAACCTCAAATAGTGCTTCGCCTTTTTTGCCATGTGTCGTTCATCCCTCGGTACTTTGATGAACGTACATTGTCCACAATTGTTACTAACAGTCGACGAGGATGCGACGATGTAAAGAGGTACCGCCCCAAGCCAGGAAGTGTCCCCGGTGTGTACATTGCTGCGTTTCTTCCGGGCACTATCCAGGCTGGCTGGGATGTGTCTCTGCCAAGCGGACCTCCTCGATATCGGTCGACAGGAGAAGTAGTTGAGTTTGATGAAATTTTCTCACTCAACCCCTGGCGGCTCGATCAGGAATTCATCCTTTCACAGCGAGCAGAAAAGAGACAAACGAAAAAAAAAACGCTCGGTGGTGGACCAAAAACCTCAGGCCTCAGAAGTCAAACGTTGGAAAGATGGTCCACAGCACCGAAAGGAAAGGACGGCCAATAGAAAGGAAATAAATGACGATAAAAGTACCTACACAGAGTGTGAGAGAGAGTGTGAGAGAGACTGTTGGAAAAAATGGGAAAACTCTCCCAGGAGATAAAAAAAACTCCCCAACACAAGCCAAGAACGAAAAGGTATAAACGAACCATTCCACCCAGCCTACATTGACCAGGTTTTTTATTTGTAGTACAGACGGATCGACTACTCTCGTACCCTTCGGCGTACGTTGACGACGGTGTGCGATGACGAGACATATTCCGGTGACCCTCCCGAGGCGTTGGGCTGTGGGTTTGGAGTTCTCTTCTTTATCTCGTCTTCTTCGTCCATCGCCATCCCCTGGGGAGCCCTCTGCGGCTTTCCTTTTGTGTGCCCAAATGGTCGTGTGGGTAGAGACCGCACTTTTTTGTCCATGCTCCTCTCTTTTGCTTATTACATCGTGAACTCCAACTCCGTGGTCCAAGTTTTTACTGATCACTCACATACACACACACACCAACGGCATGTCAAACCAGCGCGCGGAGTAGATGAACGATTCAATTATTATGTTGATGAGATGATTACTGCCCGAAGCCTCCGCCAGCATACGCGTACGAAAGCGCGTGAAGAGAACGCCAAACCTTTCAACTTCAAGCCCACGAATAAGCAATCCGAGTGCGACTTAATCAGCGGCTTCGTTACGAGTGTTTATCTTGCAAGTCTTTCGGCTATATTTGTTTCGTCTTCTATCTCTCTCTCTCTCTCTCTACACAAATTCTAATCAATGTCGGAAGCATCATTCTCAAACCTTCCCGCAGACACCCACTTTACATGCTGTCGAGCAACTTCGCTTCCGAGACGCAGCATCCCAAACGACGCACATTTGACATGACGCGTATGGACTTTATTCGTTTTCGGTTCTACGGATGACTACCGGACCTCCGAAAAACACACTGTTAGCAGCATATTTGTTCATGTTTTGTGGGGTTCTGTTTTTTGGTCCGTTGGTCCGTTTCTCTACCCTGGAGGATTAGGACGCACTCAGCACAGCGCCAACTAACGTCAGCATTAGAGCAGCGGAGGCCTAACGATTCGAGCGCTCCATCGTTTTTTTACTCCAGGTGGGCGGAATAGAATTTGAATATTATTGGCCCGACAGTTCATAAATGGACCGGGTGTTTCGAGGGTGCAAAGCCTGCTTCTTCTCGGTTCGATACAACAAACTAACGTCAAGCAAAACCAAACGAAAAAAACATGCCACAAAGAATCGAACAAGCTTTACACCAGGCGGGCGGGTACCGCTGACGAGAACAAACATTTTGATTTGGATTATCACGGATTTTGATGTGTGTCCGGGTCTATCGGCTGGACATATTCTTTCGCCGGCGTTCCCCAGGTTCGCTCTGGTGTTCGATAGTTATTTATTTTGATTTTTGGATTACTCCGTGTGGACTGCAATTAAGGAGCGATTAGCTGGGCGTCAAAATGCAAATGGGCTGATTGAAATCGGGTAGGACGATTGGGGATGGAAGCAGGCGGGTTGCGAGATTCTATCATTTGTCATTGGATGGGTTTGATGTATGACACGGAATGAAACGGATAATGAGATAAACACGGGTCACGTGCTGTCATGGTGGAAATTAGTACAACGGACTGTAGGAAGATCTGCGTGGGATCGTGTAAAAAAACAAAATAAAATTAAACGAAACAGGATTAAGGAGGATTAATCATTTTTAAACTGATCAAATTCTGTGCCGTTTAGTAGTGGGTTAATATGCTTTATCTTAACGAAGATTTTTCGGGGGTGTTGCTAAAGTTTAGATCACACAGCATTTGCTGTCTATTTGCTATAGACATTTTTAGATTTAAGTTGTGATGACTAATTTCTTCTCTATTTAACTCTGCATTCTTAAGAGTCCTTCCATTACCGATTGCCTTGATTCAGCTTGCCAGAGGCTAGATGGTCAGTCATACGTAAAGAGGAATAAACCGACAGTTGTATTTTGCTTCAAAATGTAAACCGATTTGCTACACCGACCGAGGCCTATTTCTCGACGAAAAGGATAGTTATCGATTGAAATAGTCTATATTGGGAAAATCCAACCCACACAAGATTCATCAATGCGATAACTCCCTCCAAAACTCCTTATTTGTCTGTACCTCTTGGAGTTGGACCGCCAGTAAGCAGGCCGACCAGAAAGGTCTAGTTTATCATGTCCATCAGCGAGCTTCAACTCAACTTACATATGCAGAAGAGCCATGCATAGTTTGACCACTCTCAAACGCCCTTCGCCAAGCAGCATCTAGGAGACCAAACATTATTTCGCATACTTAGTTTCGGTCTTATCGGGCGTTACAACCGTTTCGCGGTCCTGGCCAGCTGCAACAGTCGTCGTTAGGGCCTAACACGACTTCCCTTTCTATGTGGATGGCCAAAAAGGACTTTACGGATTGGATCTTCCAGTGCCATTCTCAAGACATGAACAGCCCACCGGAGCTTGACGAGTCCAATTCGCTGCAATGAGAAGGAACGATTAGTTTAAATCCCTTTTAAATGTAATTACATTATTCATAGATTTATCCATGCGGCCCGCGTGTTTGCAAAAATTACTTTGACATCACTGGTCTAATCGATTCTCTAAACGGATTATTTTCGTTTTTTTATGTAGATAGTTCTTGCTCGATTTCAGTCAGCAAATCGTTAGACCTGCTTAGTCATGCCGCTTAGCCATCTAATGGCTCTCTAGAATTGTACTACTTGTTTACTTATTTAACAGATACTACGACCGCTTGAAGGTCGTGACCTGCAGTAACAATCCTTGATACCGATCATGGTATAGTGCCATCATCTTCAGAACTGCATTGTCTCGGTCGTTCTGGCGGAAGCATAAACGCCATCACTGCATCTCAATTTGGGTCTACCATGCCTCCTCTGTCCATGTGAACGGCCAAAAAGGATTGGTCCGGTGACATTCTCATGACATGGCTCGGCGAGTTTTATTCATTGCGCTGGCGATGGTGAGATCACCTTACTATTTCTAGACTATTGATACCTCGCAGTTAGATAGTCGGTTCTTATTACGGAGAAACGAGAAATCAAATATCTTGACTTAATAAACAAGCTAGTAGCATACGATTAGAAATAAAATGCTCGGATTGATTTTAGTTCTTATCTGAGCTTAGCCGTCACACACCGCTGATCAATCGGTTATGACTATTTAAAGTCGCAAATAGACACTCACCAGATAAATGGAGCTTCTGGAATCTTGGCTACTCTGAATTAAATAGTAATGGGACTTTAATATTAAATATATCTATAAATGAAGTCTTCCTTTTGATGTTGTATTAAATAAAGAAAATATAAAGGCTTTTAGTTTGGCTTTTTGAGTAAGTAGAGGATAGTTAAACGTTATATTATTCTGTAACATTATCATTCTCTAACGAATCACATCAAGACATCAAAGATCTATTTCTACCCATTTGAAGCCTTACTCAACCATCTACATCTTTTTCCCTGTTCACCGAAAGCTTTTAAAGTTTAACAAACTCGAGCTGTTTGACATCCATTCCCGGCAAACCATGCTCCGTCCATCACGGTCTCCTTATCGATGATGTGCATCGCTTCCCGCATGCAATTTTTCCCAAATCGACACTCACACACACACGAAACTGAAGTTTGACACACACTCATCAATTTTATTCTCAATAATGCAACGTCCTGCGACGACGACGACGACGCCAACGACGACATCAAACGTAAATAGAAGATGCGGTCCGGTGCGGTGTAGTTTTATGCCTCGCTGGTCAAATGCCGCTTTCCACATTCGGTTGCACTTCTTATCGCAACCGCAGCGCATCCATCGTCGTCGTGTGAATCATGTTCCCGGTGCAACCGTATACACTTTGTACGCTCTCTATGTCACCTCCCAGGAATTTGTTGTCACAATCAATCCAACCCCACCCACGTACAGGAAACCATGCCAGCGTACGAGATGTTCCGCCGTATTCGGCTGGCCGGCAACGCCCAAACCTTCCCAAAGTTCAAATTTGTTCTGTCTCCGGGCCGGAGTGAGCGCTTCTATTAGTTTGTAGCCTTTCAAACTTGGGCCCATTATCTGTTTCGGGGTGAATGGGACCCACCGTACCCGGGATCCGTTCGGCCGGAGCAGGATGAACCTAAAGGGGCAGGGAACCGACGACGACATCGAAGAACAACCACAAGTTCAATTTGTACTATCCTCGCTTGCTCGTTCGCATTCTCGCTCTCTCTTGGCTCGAGGTAAGAAGGAGCAGTCGGGACTTTGAACGGACGCAAACGGAACTTCCTGTGCCTCGTTCGAGGATGGACGCCAGATGGACAGATGGTGGAGTATGGTGCAGAGTTGGGCCGGAACAAGCCCCAGACAAGATACAACCGTACTAAAGACGAGCAGACGTTCTTTAATGGGTTATGGAAGACATGCATTCGTTTTGTTGCAAAATGTGAACGAATTCAATCGAAAAGCCTGGTACAAATGCGTATTAATTTATCTGTCTCTGTCTCTTGCCTTTGAACCCGGTTGATGGCCGACCGGTCCGTCCCGGAATGCACTCGATGCATCCCATACGGCACGGTACGGGAGTATGATTATTTATTTTACTAATTATTCTAAATATATTATTCCGGTTCTAATTTTCCCGGCCAACGGACGGAACAACACGACTCGGTACGCCGGCGACCTACCCAGACCTACCGGGTGCCTGGCCCCGGTGGCCAACGTTGAGTGTAATTTATTTTCAAGATCACCGCATTCTTAATTCAATTCGAACTGGTGCTCCGTACGCAGATGAAGCACTTAATTCATACATATTTAATTGTGCTCCGGTGTCTTATCCCGCTGCTTAGCCGCTTTCTTATGTCCTAAGTGGGTTTATTCCTACGCCTCTTGCCCTTTAGAATGAACACCATTAGGAAACAAAAAGACGCACACACACACACTCAAAACCCAACCCAATATTAACTACCCATCGAGGTATGCCGGAGAGGATAATTTATCAAAACAGTTCACCCGGCTCCATTCGAAACATTTGACCGAAAACATGACAGTGTGGCGATGCTGCCACGCGAGACGCTGTTTTGAAAAACGATCCGACCGAACCTAACCTGGCCAATTCCCATCATGAAAGTGGTGCTCCGTTTCCTGTTCCCGGGGATTTCAAAAACTGTCACCCTATAGTGATAGTGATAAATGATATGCATCCTTAATTGATCACTCGTCACCGGATTCGAGCACCTCGAGTGCACAATCATTAACTGACGAGTCGGTCTGGGGTGCGAGCGTTTTTTGGGCCAAGGATCGATGTATGTTATAGTGGCGCTGCTCGGTAGTTGTTAGGTAGCTTTTTGTTTTCTCTCGTTTTTAGTTTTCGAGTGTCAAAAACAGAGCGTGTCAGATTGCCACAACTGTTGCTGGTTGCGCTGTGGTTCAAATTAGTAAATAATATGGTCGGAAAATCACTGCACTAGGATTTGATGGATTTTGGGACGTTTTTTTTTTGGGCGTTAGGGACAGGGCAAACGTTTGGAAGTGTTGGTTGATGTTTCCAAATGAGCTGAATGATGGGTTGATTCATTAGCTTGTGCTGTGCCGGATGGGAAGTGTTTATTATTTTGACGTTTGGTGATTGTTTAAATAGAAGGCGTTCGATGACTTTTTGCGAAATTTCAAGATGGTATGCATTATTTTATTATTTTTTTCATTTTTACAGTTTTGGCTTTAAATGAGGCTTTCAAGCACTCATAGAATCCGTGACATTTCTCATAGTAATTGTGTCTAGTATACAGACACTAGCAATCGCTCATATTAAATTTGTTTTGTAATGGATATTATGTGCTACAACTAATAGCTACAGCTAATGACTACAACTAATTAGATTTTGTTCATATTCTACACAGTATAGAAAAGACAGTCAGCAATTAGTGCAAAGTTATTGGAAAGGTGCAAAGGTGTCTGTTATTCGTAGCAAAGGTGTCTGTTATTCGTACGGCAATCCCTCCAACATAGACAAATGACTGCTCGTTGGATTTTTTTACGTAAGCTTATCATCTCATCAATCTAAACTTCCAGGCTTCCAGAGGCATTTACGGCGAATACCATTACTCAGGCGAATACCATGGGGTGGCACCGGTTTTCACACGGCAGGAGTTTAATTCCCATCTGGGCCGTTCCCCCATAGTATGGACTAACTATCCAACTATGCGGAATCAATAAGTCTGGTAAACCAGAAATGGCAGGCTTCACCTAAGAGGTTGTTAAGCCATGGAAGAAGAACAAGAACACCGCTCAGTAGGTGAATGTAGATCGGCTGTCTTTGCGCTAAATATCGGCTAGCGCTGAATATCTCAATCGATCTCAACACTAGCATAAACAATCTTAAAGATCTTATTGAGACTAACTAAATCCTGCTTTTCTTTTATCCATTTTCCATTGATCTTCTTGTTTTCTGTGAGGTTTTGTTGATATAATTGTTTTCATGCTTTGTTATTATGGGATAGTATTAGTTGGTCGAATGTTTGATATTCTAAACGTATCACTTAGCACAGTTTAGTTTACTTCACCGTTACTCCACCCAATGATCCATTTCGGAAGATTTCTCTTTTGGTTATAAATAATTGTGCTTGAAAGGGAATATTCTCTAGATTAGTCATGCTAACCATGAAGTGTTATATCGGGCGATGTTCTGTAACTGTAAATGGCGGCATACGTTGAGCAATCAATCGTATCCTGGATCCTTATCCTGGATAAGGAGTTGTTTTTGCCTCTGAAGATGTAGTTGAATCTTGTAAAGCTTATCGTTGATGGTGATTGTCCTATGAGGCAGATGCCAGTCTTACCATATAAAGTTCTGGTTTGTTTATCGGGGCTAGACGTATTTTCTGGGTACTCCTGAGCTGATGCCCAACAGTAGGTATAACATTTTGAGGTAATTTGCAAGCTATTTTCCTTGTCTAATACCCGGTTAAATTTGTCAGTGTCTCCGGAAGATACATTCCAAGATTAACCGGGTGCAGCCCGTTTCAAATTCATCGAAATTAACATGAATTTGCTCCACGCAGTTTTTTTCATGGAATTCTGATGCTCTACAGATCTAGGACTTATTCATCCGTCTTTTCGAGGATTGACCCGTATTTCTAGAGTTTTGATAACCATTACTTACAAGTGACCAGATTCTAGGTTTCTAGGATTCTAGGTTCTCAGATAAGGTACCTGTGCAATCATAGGGTATAGATCGCAGAACAATGTTTTAAATCCTTTCATCTGTAAGTTTATTTAGAAGATCTCCGCTTAGATGTGTTAATTTCCTTCAGTCAAACTATCAGTCCTTAAAACCCTCATTATAATGAAGTAAATCACCACAAGCGTGTAGTCTAAATTAACTAAGTCTTCTCTCCAGCACCCGAGCAAGTCTTTCCCATTCGGCACACCGGTCTGCAATCGATAACCTTCATTTGAAGCACAAGCACAGGTACAAGGAAAATAGCAAAAAAAAAACGGCAGAAGAAAACGATAGCGCTACACTCTAATTGCTTGATGGGAAAGAACAGCATACCTCGGAGCGTTCTGTTGCTTTTGCAAATCGAAAGCTTTCGTCCTTCGGCAAACATCTGCAAATGAAAAGCAAACAGTGAGACGAGCACTGACGGAGTCGAGGCACTGAGCTCCTTTGCGGGCGGCTGGCGAAAAGAAGTCAGTCCTAGCAATAACAGCCACACACAAAAAAACGCGCACACACACACAAATGCAAAGCACATTTCCATCTAAATTTGATACCCATACCTTTGCCAGTGCGTTGGCGACTCCGACTCCTCCGAGAGTGACTACTGATTCAATCAACACACGCACACCCCCACACAGCTCAAGATCTAAATCGTTAACAAAATGGAATGGGGGGGGGGGGGAGAGGAGCGTAGAGGGAAGGCAAAATTGCATTCGAATAGTGCACGACTCAACGCATCATCAAATTGTCCGCATTAATTGAGTTACTACTGTCCTGTACCAACCGGGGAGGGGTGGAGCTGATGATGATGATGGCCAAATGAATATCGATGCGAAAAGTGAGCTCCTACCACCAATCTGTTTTAACCCGGGCGTGGGCCATTCTAACAGAACTCAAATATTTTTCCATCCCATTAGATTGGTTCGATTTCGTTTGGCTCTGGCACCCGAAATATGCTTGCTTAATATAAAATGCCGGCACAAGTGGGGCAAACCCATTCCAGGTGGTTTTGCTGGTGAAGATCGGGCGCCGGTCGCTGAAGGAGTGTGCGGTATGTAATGGAATATTTTCATTGCTGAGGTCATCTCGGCTCAATGTCA
This sequence comes from Anopheles stephensi, assembly GCF_013141755.1. NCBI lineage: Eukaryota > Metazoa > Arthropoda > Insecta > Diptera > Culicidae > Anopheles > Anopheles stephensi. The sequence goes on from NW_023405226.1 coordinate 330,790, forward strand.
GCGGCAACTGCTTTATTTGCTCTAATCGTTACGGATGGCGCACATTCGGCGCTGCAGTCACACACGCAGCCAGACGGTACACATACACACCTGCAAAGCATAACAATAAAACCTTCAATCGATCGATTGCACCGGTGTACATTCGGATATTGATTGTGGTTGGATTCGCTTTCGGGGGAGCCTCGCAACACACGTCATCGTTGCAACTGACAGCGACCGCAGTAGCCGACGGAGTTGGGCCCGTGATGGGATTGGGGATCCTGCTGCACTAAAACTGCACTCCGACCGGGCCAGTTCCGTAGAGTACCACCCGTAGAGTACTGAAATATGCATTGCATTTACATTCATTGTCCCACCCCACGTTCGGTGCAGTTTGGGTATTTGGTTATGGAAATGAAGACCGAAACCGCAAAACCGGGTAAGCCTTGCGTTACGACTTTTCGGAGACTCTCTGGAACGGTGTGCGGGGGAAGGATCCGGGGGGGTGGGGGGGGGAGGGACGTTCTGCAAAGGACACCCCTGAGAGCATCGGGCTCCAAAGCTGCCTCAACCGGCCCGAACCAACAACACGCAACAGCAGCTCCTCGTTTGGGGTCGAAACACATTCCGAATGTCGCACGTTCGGGAGTGATTTATTCTCCGGTTACCCCACATAATGCCCCGACTCAAAATTGTATCCACCCCTCAAAAATACTATGAATGAAACATAAACCCGCTTTCGGGTTGGCCGGTTCGATTTGTGGGCTCAGAAAAGTTAGGCACCATCGGTGCCAGGCCTCAGCCAACCCGGCCGGGCTGGCAGACATCCGACTGTCCAAATGTCCCAAGAAAGAAAACTGGTGTTCAATTTGTAATTCCATCTGCGCCCAAGTGCAACGTCGTCCCACGTGATGCGAAAATGGTGACACATCCTGCCATTCCGATTCCCTCGATTGGGGGATAACCGCTCGTACAGAGCCCCCGGTTCAACTGTGGCAACTTATTTTACCCATCAGACAACGTCAAGAATCGGTCAGCTGGAAACGATGAACTGATCCCTGGTTGGTTGGTGGTTGGAGATCGGCCAAAAACTCCATCTCTCTTTCGCTCTTTGCGTCTCTCTCTCTCTCTATTTTATTTCATTTCTCCTATTTTTTTGAGAGAAAAACTCGTTCAGAATTAGTCCTCCAGAAATTGCCCAGAAGATCCCCAGAATGCTACAACGGGGGGTGGGGGGATGCCGGCATCGAGGGGGGGGGGGCAAAATATCTCTACCGAAAATTCAATAGACTACAATTTGCATATGAACAGATTAATGTTCACACCCACGGGGGCACACCCGGCACACCGGACCGGAAGTAGAAATGTCACAAACGTACGTACACTAGCACGGACGGAACCGAAGTAGGGCAACGAAAGGTGCGCTCGCGGGATGCGGGAAGGTGGTCGTCGTCGTTTGGCGGGTGTTTTTTTTTTTTTGGTTCTCCATTTCTTTCCCGTCCCAATGTAAATGGCCACGGATGCAGATTCGGACGCTCGCAGATTAAAATCCCGGACGACACGGCGCACAAAATCTGTCACAATATTCACGCCCTATTTTTTCGCACGTGCCCATCTGCACAACAATCCGGCGGCCGGTTGATGGTGGTTGCGATGGTTCGCCGGGTTGAGCAAAATATACATATTTAAATTACAAACACACAGGCTTGTGCTCTCTTTAGGTTGTTGGTAGACAGGGAAGCAGCTATCTGTCCTCCGGAGCAAAGACAAGGCGAATCGACAAGCAGATAGGGGTGCGTTTTCTGCTTCGAGGGAGTCGTCATGTACTGATGGCGATCTTTTGATGTGCTGTGTAGTGATGGTTCATACGCCATACAGTGCGGGTTCAGTTTTTACGACACACAGCTCGCTTAATCTGAATAGGGAGGGACGAAGCATGATCTGATAAGACAAATCGAAAGTTTATTAGAGCAGAAAATTAAATGAGTCTATCATTTTTAACACGACCTACCACAACAGTGGATTTCGGAGTGAACAAAGTTTCTGGCTTCAATAAACAACGCACGTACAACTGCGGCATGATGTCACCATTTGGCGCAATTTTGCGAGATGATAAAACTTCTCTGGAAACTGCTTTTTCCTTAACCGCGACCGAGATCTTACGTCATCGGTGAGGGAGCGTTCAATGTGAAATTTTCACATACCACTGCAAGGCAATAGAGTCTCAGTAATTCTTTTCTCAGACTCTCATACGGACCCTGCGCCACTACTTCAACATCACCAAGTAGAGTATAAGTTTTTGAATGCTCTGAAGATCTTAAATGACGGAAGTTATAGAACGAGCTGATCTCCCGGGACCTTGACTCAAATATTAATTGGAGGCAGACAGATAGACATAAGAAACAATGAATATTAGAACGATTTTAACAAACACGTAAAAAAGAACTATTGAAACGGAGTTTAGTCTCCTTACGATGAGACAACAGAATGGACAATATGGGCCTTTAAAACGACGATACAATTACGTTCATCGTATTACCTGATCTCATTACTCTTTTTTACCGATTTTATCGTCAACATTTCATTGCTAATGCATGACAAGAACTTCTTAAAAGATTAAAAATATTGATATAGATTGATGGTTTAAAAGATTTGTATGTCTAAAACGATTCCTCTCTGATTCGTTCGTCTAAATGGATAATTTTCATTATGTTGAAACGAGTGACGATACATGGATTTTCAGTTGATAAGGCAAAATCATCCATTTTTACAGGGTTTTTCAGTTGATAAGGCAAAATCATCAATTTTTATGGCAGGCTCCTTCGATGGAATGGTAAACAAAGCTAGTGGATATGGAAACGGCTTCAGACGACAGGGAAATCTTCTCAGCGGGGGGGGGGGGGGGGTCCTTTCAGCGCTCGGGTAAGTGCGTGCAATATCAATGGCTACTATGACAATATCATTTGAGGACATCACAATAAAAGGTATTTGATTTCCCTGTCACCAGAAGTCGTTTCCATGTCAACTAGCTTTGTTTGCTATTCCAACTAAGAAGCTTGCCTTATCTTATCTAAGAATTGCCTTATCAACTAAAAAACCCTGTATGATTTAAATGTTTGTCCCAGTTCTTTCACGTTCAAAAAATGGTTATTTATCGTTTTAAATTGTAATTAAATACTCCAACCTTACAACTTGCAATAGCAGGTTAATAGCATTCTTTAACTTTATTGGCCCTATTACCTTGCGACGTTATAGATAGCGATTCCTAGCTTCTTTAATTTGATTGTGCCCCAAGCTAAGTAATCAGTCCAGTTTACGGCAAGACAGCTCGGGCAGGATTTGATTTGATACTCTGAAATATGTTGATACCTCGTTAAAGTAATACTGTAAAAGTAAGTCCTACCAGTCGTTGCTAAAAATTGTCGCCTACTGTACAGTACCAGCGGACAGCACGCCACGGTCAACGTCACTCATCCGGCTGACCTCATGTTACAGTAATGGAAAAAAGCCTCCAAAAAATAGTACAACCCCGCGCTCGCCTCCCAACCAGTTGGTGGTTTGTTTACGGGTTTACTTCACAATCCTTGTACAATTCAAACCTGAAGCACCTGTGCATTGTGCTTCTCCCCCCCACACACCTGGCAAACGGTTTGGTTTGGTTGTGGTAAAACTTAAATACACACACGCACACACGAAACGGGCGCGTGGGAAACCATCGATTGTTTGATGGTGGCAGGCTGCAAGCAGTAAAGTAACTGTGCGCTGCATTACTGCTGCTGTTGCATGGTCAGCACAGTATTGGGTTTATTAGTCAAAAAAAGGCAACAGCAACAAAAAAGGAATCACCATACACACATACATACACGCACATGCTCGTGGAATCAAAAGTTGTGGGATAAAAATGAAAGTAGAAGGTAGCAGTTTTCGGGCAGAAGCAAAATGGCGTATCGAGAAAGGGAAACCGTTCCGCAAAGCCTACGATACCCAGGTAGTGCTGCAGGTAACTCGTTCCGTACGATGAGCGTACTACAATCAACAAGTCGTTAAATATTCAAAACACCAGTTGATTTCTACGGTTACACGCCACTCGCAATAGGGTTATGGTATTTCGCCAACCGTGGGTACCACTACCAGTGAAGGATGTATTACAGGATCCGCAGCCGCCTTGCCGTTCGGTGTACAGTGCAAAGGGTTTGGGTGTTTTGGTTAAAAATTAATCCACAATCCCATTTCGGGTAGTTGCTTCGCAAGCTAAACACCCGGGCACTCGTGGTTGGGGTTGGTGGCACAGTTTTGTGAGTAAACAGCCGCACATATTCTGGGTGTGCGTTTCAATCAGCGACAAAGCTGGGTAGTGTAAATCTAACGTAGTGTTTTGATATTTGTCTACAAAATAAAGTGCAGTTTGATGTCTGTTTGTGTGCGTGTGTCGGAGCGCTAGTTTTTGATTGCGAAAATACGACACCAGTGCGCGTTTACCCTAGTTGGATGTTTATCTTTCTAAATTGCACAGTGATTGGCGCGTGCAAACAGTCGCATCTGAATTGTGTGAGTGATCGGTGATAAAACTGCTGCAGAGCGTTTAAATAGTTCAACAAATAGTTTGTGGAGAAAAGCTGAAAGTATGGAAGAAACTTAAAATACGAGTTATTTAAGAAGGAACTCTTTATTCTACATAACTTGAACAGCTTTCCATTTGACAAGCAATGTCTAACTAAAATCAATATTATAAAATCGTTAAGGGAGATTTGTGTGTGACATGCGTGGCTTATATCAAGAGCCCATACTTTTGCTCTGGTTTGTCGGTTGTAGAAGAGAATTTAATGTATTTTCTTGGCATTACTTACAGGCTTTCTTAGTCCTTTACTCTATTCCAGAACTTTATATCGCATCCCATCCTCGACCATTTCTTTGTCCTCAGGGGATACTATCCCGATACGAGCTTTTGAACTCAAGTCAAATAAGCAAGAAATGATAGTTACAAACAAAGAGTTGAAGTTAACACGGTCTTCATACGGCCGGACGGGGGTTCAAATCCCATCCGGACCGCCTTCCCCGTACGCATTGAGCTGACTACTTTGCTACTGGTAAAATTAACTCACAGAAAGTCAGAAATGGCAGGCCGACTCCTTTCAAGATTGTATAGTGCCAAGGAAGAAGAAGACATCGTAATAGAAGCATTACTGTTATAGATATATTAAAAAAAAGATAGTTCAACGTTGTTCAAACCATGCCCAAAAATACTCTTAATTTATATTAAGTTATTTACCATTTATATCACAGTTTATTCAATGATATAGGAGAGTTCCGACAAAAAGTACGAAACGGAACTGGGTTCTTTTGGAAAAGGAATGTTACAGAAGGTTTTGGTTCATGTCCATTCCTGTCGCAAGGATCATACTTTTTGCAAGGTTTGTACCTTTCGCCAAGATAGTTCCTTTGGCCTGATTCGTTCCTTTTGTGCTTTCCTTTCACTAGTTTTTTTTCCTTTAGTCAGGTTAGGATTTTGTTATATTCTTTATTCTCACTTCTGGCTTCCTGTGACTTGATTTTATCTGTAGCTGAATAGTAGCGGTTCTGATGGGTTATGATTATCACTTAGTACAGATATTTATCAGATATGTGACATCTAAAATAAGTAAAGAGTATTCGTCAGAAAATTGGAACGAAATATTCCAATATCAAGCCAAACACTTTCAAATAAGTAAGGAAAACTGCCATCTTCTTCTTTCTTGGCCTAACGATCTGTTGAAGGTAATGCCTGTAATTGCTGGCTTTCGAGACTTATTGCTACCTCTACGTTGGACAGTCAGTTCTCACTATTGGGGCAACGGCCCAGATGAGATTTGAACCCCGGTCCTGCCGTGTCGCGCCGCCGTTCATCGGCTTGAATCTGTGAATATGGTGGTTTTAAGTAACTGCGATAAATTATCACTATAATTGATAGGAGGATAAATGATATCAGGGTTAATAGATGAAGTACGCTGTCGGTTCGAAAAGCATTATGTTAACATTTATTAACCTTAGTCATTGAACTATACCCAAATCGAAAAAAAAATCATAAATATTCTATTAAACCACACACTTATATGCTTTTAAAGATGGGGAAAAATATTTAAATTGTTCAAAAAATTGCAGCAAACTTTTTAACTAGTTGAATGCAAATAATTTACAGTGAAGCAATATTGTTGAGTGTTTTAATCCACGACACTCATATTACTATTTTTTTTTTCATTACATACAAGCCTCTTGTGACTCATCGAACCGGTGCATATAGCGTAGTTCTGCTAATTTTAACCACAACTCCCATGACTCACGGCTGCAAACTGGAACGAAAACAAGCTGATATCGCGTTCGTGATGATTAACCATCGATTCACAGCTTCTGCTTCCCGGTGTGTTGACGTCATGGTTCAGCCAGCGCTGCAAATCTATGCCGGCGAATGGTTTTAAATCGGTTGAGCGTGTGCGATTTACGACTTAACGATTTATAATCAGCGTTATAGCTGTGTGGTTGGGTGAAGGGCATGGAAGTTAGGTGGAATCGCGTGAAAAAAATAAAATAGGTAAGAGAGATGATAAGCTATGTTCAGATTTTAGTCTAAAGTAGCGATAGTTTAAGGCTCAAAAATGCTTCTGCCAGTAATGTTCTGTTTTCTTTATTGTGGCTCATGCCACTCGATCGTCTCTTAAACCAACCGAGCCATCCATCTAGCTTCACAACACCCATTTATCCACCCGAAAGGAACATCACAGAAAATCTTAATATTTACGGCCGTCAGCCCAATTTTGTGTGGAGCCTTCGAAATCCTTCAATCCAAATCCAGCCAGCTGGCTAGGGGTTGGTGACACTGGTTCGGTCCGTATCAGCGAACGTTCCCCAAGTTCGACAGGCAATTCAACTGTCAGCCTAACGCAAATTATGGCCATCATAAATCAGGCCTTGAAACAACAGTAAAAGATTAATATCACACAATGCCACCATCGGACAGTTGGTCCGACAGCCCGGTCCAGCTATCGGGCACCATCGCTTCCGTGTTAAACCCCCCGGGAGGGGGGTTGTTTTATGCAAGCTTTTTTTTGGGCGCCGAAAAAAAACACCAAAAAAGAATTCGATGCCTAAAGTGAGCTCATAAAATTAGCAAAATTGCTCGATCACTCACGAACACGGATGTATGAGAATCGATTGCCAAAGAAGCTTATTTACTATCCGTTTCCATTCCTTCCACAAACTGTAAAGCGGTTTTATGACAATTATTCTTGGGTTTAACAAGAATTCGAAAACAAAGAAGTAACAGGAAGAGGCACTCGTAGAAAAATAAATTAAAATCACCCCAAAAGCAATAAAGGCAAACTTCAGATATAAAAGCTTATTTTCTTGGAACGGTTTTAAGTACGGCGTAAGGAGGCGCCACATGAGAAGGCAGGCGCATAATGGCACCAATAATCATAATCCTTTCCTTCTTGGCTGCTACGTTGATCCTGTTGATCGTTGGCAGGCGGAAACAAATCCCATCGTATCCGTTCGCATTCAAGTCATCGATCGTACGAAGCGTTCTTATTTATTACTATTATTTTCAACACTCCAGCCAGCTCAAGAACCAGCTTTTTTGGCGGACGCTCCAGACTGTGCTCGCTGCTGTATGCGGTCTGTATGTGCGTATTTATAGGCTTTTTTATAGAACTCATAAATAATACTCCAGCCATCGATTCGGTTATGTTGCGTCGAGTGGTTAAGGAGGAATTTAAACTCACCAAAGCAAAAGCAAAAATCTTCAGAAAACCGAGAAGACTGAGGGTACCCCCTGAGAGCAACCTTGCATCAGCAGAATCCCAATCAGCAGTTATCGCTCATCGGTATCTCACCGGCTCTCACTCACGGCGCTATGAGCACTAAATAAATGGGTTGCGTACGAAGTGAGTGACCGAGAGTGCGAGCGCGGAACGGTTTTTATGTGTTTCCAGTTTATTTCTTTTATATTCTGCCATTCCCTTTTGCTTCTCCCCTCATCCCCTCTCACCCACCTCCCCAGTTGCCCCATACCTCTTCACTCATATATTCGCTGTTTCGCTCTATGCCAAACGCAGACGCGCAACAGCTTTTTTCGCCAAACGCCACCCTGCACCACTCACACACCGATTTCGGAAACGCGATTTTGGCGCGTCTTTTCGACAGCTTATGTTTCCGAAATATCGGCAAAGAAAAGTACAAGGAAAAATAAAATAAAAAAAACCCTCAGTCACTCACGCGCTTCTCGGCGTATAAACACAATTATTTTACAAATTATTGCTTTTGCCTTTCAAAACCATCCCGCAGGCTACCAGTTGGAGTGCTTTTCTTTGATTATGTATTTTTCTTGTGCAGTTGTGAGGTTTCCACGTTCGGAGCCACTCACTTCCCACTCCCCACCGGGGGTTGACTTCACACTCGCATGCTTGCTCATTATCTTAATGCTTCATTCGCCCATCGCCGTCACATTTTCATTCCCTCATGGACCGTTTGTGCGTGTGTGTGCGCGATAAACCGGGCGGTGGTAGTAGATATTCTAGCACAGGCCGGCTGCAACGAATCCTTTTGCTTTTACTTGCACTCGGGAACATTGTTGTAGCGTTCCTGTCCACACCACTCACCCTTCAACTCACCCTTCGCTAGCAAAAACAACACAACACGCACACCGCTCGCTATTGTGGTGAAAATAGGATAAGGGATAATAGGACCCAGGGCAGGCTGGGGCTGACAGGGAACAGGGCAAATGTGCGTTATTATGCTCTGCTTCTGCAAAACCTGCGTATACCATACAGTGTACCGGGGCAACGGCAAAAGCCGGTCCCATGTGTGTGTTGTAGCGCCGTAGCGATTAATATCGTGCTCGGTTGCGCTCGGCTTATGTACTTTCGGGCCTTTTGGTGAGCTGCGTGAGTGCAGGGGACAGCGGCGGTACCGTGTGGCCAGGGAAACGCATATTTCGAAGCACAAATATAATTGGTATTTACGCCACCGTTGTGCCACCGAATGGCACCGCCACATCGGCCATTCGGGGTGTGAGTGAGAGTACGGATACATAAGCGCGCCATTCACTCCCAAGGCACTCGTGTGTGGCGTGGATGCGTTTGCAAAGTAGCACCGAACCGAATGATGATGATGATGATGATGCTGACGATACCGATGACGTAGCGAAGCTGATGATGATGATCGTGCAAACTAACGAACGGCGCGCGGTCACCTATCTGCCTATGCAATGTACTGGGAGCCCTATGACGCTTCACATTTTTCATCTCGTTCTCACCGCAGTCACTCACGCTGCTCCTGTTTCGCTCATGCACTCACCATCAGGTTGGTTGGGTTCGGTGCGTGCGGATAAGTGTAGATGTGACCGGGTTTTTGCCCGTGTCGACCGTGCGACGGTTTTGCTTACAGTTTTCGTTCGATGCCGTTTGAAAGTTGCGGGATTTAGCAGCACATTGAAGCATAGAGGCCAGCCGTTACGATTCTTAAGCGCACGGGAAGAGATGGGTATTGACATTGTGCTTTGTTCTTACGGGAGAGGGATATGTATAAAAAAAATACTTTACACAAAACTCTATACAAAAAACTTTGAAGAATTTTCTTATTCTGTACTTGCAATAATTATGAAATAAACAAAAGAGCAAAAAGGAATCCTTATGGATTCTGAACTATTTTTTTCTAATAAGATACTTTAGTCAGATAGCATTTAAGATATCTTTAAACAGCTCTTCAACACTCGCTGTAACAATGGTATAGATTGTGCACATCTTACAAGACATTTACTTCTTGTGCTTCTTGTTGCCTTTACCTCAATTATTTTGATAAAAATATTTAAATTAATGTTCCTTTCGAACTTTAACAAAATGTTTCCCATATAGTAGGATTGTGTAGGCTTTGAACCCTTATTTAAAAAGTGACTTATTACTAAATTATTTTAAAAAAAACTATCACGTATGGAATCAATTGTGGATATAAAAATTATGGCAAACAATTATGTAAAAATCAACCTTATGTGTGTATTGTAGACTTTCCCATTTATATTTTATTTGGTTTCAGTATAAAATAAATAAATAAAAATAAATTTTCTATCTCTCATCATAGTTGTTAAGCGTTGTTTAATGTTTAATGTGTTTAATGTGTGTTTAATGAGTTTGTAGAACAATATGTATGTATCACTTATTTTAATTTAGTTTAATTTCAATATGTTAGCGTCATTCATACTATTTAAAAGAATGCATTATTTACTTATAAATTAAATAAACAGTGAAACGGTTCAAAGGCAGGACAAAGCAACGACCGCTGTAAGCACTATTTTGTATCAATCCACCGGCGGTGGAAAGTTTTTCTCTACCACCTCTAGGGGATTACGCTTTGCGCTGGCGAGCATTTGAATTTGTTGAAATATTTTCACTCGAGCTCGGTTTCGTGATCGTCATATTATGCTATTTCAAGTAGTGCGCTACCACCACCCCACCATTCAGTTCCCTACTTGGCTTACCCACATCTTCTCGCAATCTACCCTCTTGCACATACATTTTACAAATCTCACTCAATCGCTTTCTCGGCCTCGTTCGCTCGTTCTCCTTCTCGCGCATACACAGACACACTATCAGCATCACCGCTCCCATACTATAATAGCTTACAAATGCTGTTCAGCTGTTCATGCTGCTCTCTATACTGCCCTGCCGATCCTCTGCTTGTACCCTCCGTTCCCTTTCGTGTACCAAACCCCACACAACCAGAGCAAACCATTCACCATTACTTCCTCCATGCCTTCGCCTGCCCTGCTTCTCCTCCCGTGCTCTTTTTTCCCAACGATTTCTTATTCACTAAACCTTCGTCCCAAAAGGCACCCTTCCCAAAAACGGATGCCACAAGGATCACATGTAGTGGCGAGAAAGCACGGTCGCACGAACGAGCTAGAGAGCGTGAAGGATAAGGAAAGAGCACGTGAGTGTCCCTGTCAGTGAGTGGCGGCAATGCACAGCATGTAATGCTGAACCCAGTGCAACATAGAAGCTAAGCAGCTCTCACAACTCCAACTCAGCTTCACAGTTCATTTCGTTTTGCTTCTTTTTGTTTTGCCTTCCTTCTTCTCGCAAACAACTCAACCTTCCACCCCCCTTGAATGGTACCACACAACCTTCACTACATTATCGTTTCCATGCGGGTGAACGTTCCCCGAGCGCTCGTCGACAGGCGGCAAGCCTTGAGAACTCATCCGTCCCACCACAAGGCAAAGAGAGCAAGCGCGCTCACGGGAGTTGGGCTTTTTTTTATTTACTTCTTCTTGCATTTCTTTTCCTTCTGCTGTTTCTCTATTTACACCCTCCCGGCTGCTGTTGGGTGCTTGCTTAACTAAACTAAATGTAATGCTAGCATAACATTTCCTGCTCGGCAAGAGCACTCACCACGGTGAGTATCCTTGAAAGGTGAGCTCCTGCATCCGAGTAACTCATCGCTTGATGATTGGGAACGAGGGAAAAAAATTAAACAAAATCGTCGATGGTAATTGCGGTACCCGATTCGCTTTTCGAAAGAGGACACCAAGCCTTGCGTCTCCTATCCAACCTCCATGGTTCCCGCTCATCATCGAGAATATTTAAGGATATCCGTTTTATATACTCAACAGCCGCTCACGCTAGCACGCATCACATCAAAGCAAACATATGGGCTGTTATGTTCCGAGCCACGGGGCCAGACCAGAAACCGGCAGTGCCTTATCTCGGATAGCCTTTACCAGACGGTCGAGTGATTTCGTGTGCCTGATACACTGGAACTTTTAGCCTGAGGTTCATGATATAACCCAAACGTACATTCTTGAAGAGTTCCTTTGAAAGGGCAACTTAAGTTAAATTTAATATAACAAATTCTATAGAGGAAAAGAATTCGAGCTCAAAAATCCTCTTCCCAATTTCGATTCATTCCTTATGTAAAAAAAAAGCCCCTGACTAAGGCAAACCTCCCCCTATCGGTCTACCTCATTCATAATGACGCGCGCGCGTACAATACATAAGCTTACGCGCCATCTCGCCCTACCATGTTACCGAGGGGCCACAGCTGTGGCAACCCCGTCTCCGGCAACTGGTATTTAATTTCGGTGTGATGAATTTAGTCCCAGATTTCTGTGTTTGAAAAGCCGTAGGGGTGTGCTTATGATATGTCATTAATTCTTTTTCCACCCTCACACACACACACACACACACACGCACCGAGCCTTTTGTGGCATGATTTTTCCCATTCAAACATTATCATATCATTAGGGAAGACTTGAAACTCACAAGTGTGTGTGTGTGTGTGTGTGTGTGTGTGTGTGTGTGTGTGTGTGTGTGTGTGTGTGTTGGTGTTCGCTATTCCTTCCAATTGTGTTCCAGTTCCGTTCCAGTTGGTTCCAGAGATCCCTTCGCCATCTCGCAAAACCCCGACCCGCTAACGCTCTCGGGGACATTATTCAAGCGTTTGCCTTGATTGAAACGCTAGTTGACAGATTTCGTTCAGAGATGCCCCGACAAACCCGGGGATGGAGGGGGAGGTAGCGCAAGATATAAAGATGAAAGGGAAGACTCACACATTCCCAACTTTTGCTGGCCGAGGATCCGGAGGACTCCTGCCGAGTGCCTTTAGTCCGAGAGTCCATCCCGGAGTTGGTGGGTTGGGTGGAAAAAAAAAGAATGAAAGAAGACCAACCGGTGCACATCCATGCCAGCAACTTAACCGGGAACACATATTTAGTAGTAGCAGCACAAGCACCGGCAGCATAAAGACGGCAAGAACTAATAGTTGAAGTACCCTTGCAGCACTACCAGCTTCCAGCCGAGCTGGAATGCATCCCAGCCAGGGAAAAAAGTAGCAGGAACAACGGTGGCACACGCTCTCAAGTGCCGACGTCCAACCACACCCCACCTCACACCCAACTTCCCACGTGGCATCCACACGATCATCGGATGGATGTGACCGGAGACATGACCAACACCGGTTTTCTGGTGTTGTAGTAGTTTGCTCCGTCTGTGCATTCGGCACTGTCGGTCGCTCGGACGGTCGTGGCTGCACCGGTACGGTACGGGTACATAAATGTTGTATGTAAGGAACAATGCCATTTTCCCGGTGATAATGGAATCCGGCACGTTTTCTGGAGCAGTCCAAAAGTACGAGCTGCTGCTTGTGTGTTCCGCAGCTGTCGAAACCGTCTCGTACTGCTGTTTGTCCTTCCAGCGAGAGGGATGGGGAGAGGAGGGTGGAGCGAAGGAGGCGTCGGGTGGGATTGTTCCAAGCACAAATGAACCCATTCTTCCCGGGGTCGTTACCGTGTGGAGCTTGAAGCCGGCATCGCATGGACACGGGCAATCGTTACTGCCAATGATTGAATGTGTTTTAAGCAATTTCAAGCAATTATTTCGTCGAGGTAATTTCTGGTGAGGACCAAAGAGCAACTGCCAGGGCAGAGGACACTCGTGTGTGTGTGTGTGAGTGGAGGTTTTTCTTATTTTTATATTGCCCAACCCCCAGCCGTAACTCTTTACGGTCCGCTTTACTCTCTTTAACTCTGAGGTTTACCGATTTAAATGTATATTCATTTATATTCATATTGTACTATGTTTTCTGCTTGTTGACTTTTGTGGCATCATCTTCGTGCATGACCGACCGGTGTGGGGTGGATAGATAACAAAGCTCAACCAACAAATGGTCAGCCACGGCACCCATTCCCAGCATTGGTTGAGTTCATTTTCAACTGGCTTTCAAACCCATTTTTCTCTGCACGGTAACACATTGGCGATGGTTTGTTTGCCATTAAATTGAAAGCAACATATCGAGGGTGTCTTCTAGTCTTATGCGAGATGAGTAAAAGAGGCAAATGGGTTGATTTAAATAAAATAATCTTGAATATTCATACAAGAAATCGAATCTGGTCCTGCAGGCGGGCTTCGCCAATGAGTGAGACCCCTTGTCACGTTGGGTGTGGTTGGTGTGTGTATTCGATTAAAAGATAAATGTGAAGTGAAGTTCATCATTAGTTGTCCCAGACCGAGGAAATGAAACCCCCCACCGGCGAAGATCTGAATCTGAATGCTGTGAAAAGAGGATTACCGAGTGAAAACAGAGTAAAATTAGGAGCATATCAAACCGCTCACTCGCATCGTGGTGATGGAAAATCGATTGAAGCTAGGTTTTTCTTGAAAAGGGTCGATGTTAAAATCTACAGAATATGATAATCTTTTTTTTAAACATACGGGTTTGAAAGCACGTTGAATTGATTTCAAATTAGCTTCCATTTTTAATTTAAACTTGAAAAAGGACGAAACTAATAGTTCAATTTTCTAACGCTGTTTGAACATGAACCTGACAGGAAAAAGCTTTAGTTTGAGCGTCCTTTCGTTAAGTAGAGCCTCTCGAGGAACAGTACTTTAATGAAGAGCAGTGGTTCTCTCGCATTCCCCACGGAATGTTACAAATATAAGTGTTTGTGTTTGTCATAAAAACTCTCTTACTTGTACAACCCCAAGCGAGACTGTAGCTACTAAATAACACAAAACCACAGGCCTTACCCCGAAAACTTATCCGATAATCCCGTGTTGAACAATCGCAATTATGGTTTGGGTAAGAAGATGTCCAAATCTTGCGTTAGAATCCAAAAATCTAAATAGTACCAGAAATTAACTAAAAGCACAGCGACTTAATATTTTTACCAAGCCTTTTCGGTAAAAAAATTATGAAGGAAATGTCTGCGACAGTGACAATACTTTTTCAGCAACCGTCTTCCTATTTTTGATAAGTTTCCTTCAATTTAATTTGCGATGCACCGCTGTGGATGAGATTCGGATTGCTCGCCTGGAAATGACAAAGTGATGACTTGCCGATGGTTTTTGCCTAAAGCAATTATTACTTTTATTTCCCTGTATATTTACCCTACTTGTCCTTCATTTCTGTAAAGTTTATTGTCGCGGCCGCAGTTTATGCTCACGGGTTAAGCGACTCATTTAGGCCAGCCTGTAACGACTGTTACATAGATGGCGCGTAACGCCACAAAAATAAAATATTTATCAAAGTATATCTCCTGACAGATGCTATGTTCTCGAATTACCTTATCTAAAGTTATGGAAACTGTAGTGAATAAAGAGCCGATTTGCGAATTGAATAGTACTGAATAGGAGCCTTGTCTGTTAAATATGTAGAGTAATTAAATAATCAAAAATGTCTCGACACCACCCACCAATAAAATATGAGAATATCATTCCCAGACCATGAAGGCCTTCTTCGTATTATGTGTTTTAATCCTGCTTTAGCTAATTATCTGTTCAATACAGGTGCTTTGATTCACTCAAATTAAAGCATTTTTGTTATTTCGTACCGACTTTTATCAATTTTCATATTCATAATCATATATTTCTGGCTTGTTGATACCAAGTTGTTGGATAGGAAGTCTTCATAACGACAGGACGGTTAAAATCCGGTACGAATGAGATCTTAACCTCGGTTCTGTTCGTGTGAAGAGCGGCGTCGCTGTCGCCGCAACCACGGCCTCATTAGATTTTTAAAATGTTATAATGTTAAATCCTAATTTTCGTGTAAGTTTCCTTATAGAAGCTTATTTATTCTTCATGAAAAATAATGATAAACTTGATATCGAAGGTACAAAGGCAATGACCGTAACTTCAAAGAAGTATCAAAACATAGGGATGATATTTCGCACACATTCAAGATATATGTCTCCTATTACCATCCATCATCATACCATCTTCAACCATCCAACAACCCCAACACGTGCGCAATATAAATTGATCGATTCATCATGCCTGTGGTTACTGGCTCGCATATCAAAATGCTCCTCATCATTGGGCATCGGGGTAGTAAAAATGAGTACGGTTTTCCCACCCCTAATTACGCTACAATTCACTGCGCTATGAATGGTAAACATTTGCATCCATCAGCGTCGCCGTCTTCACGGCGCTCGGTATCAATTTGTCAACCGTATAATTGTACCGTTCCAACAGACGCACGCCATGTACATTTCACTGTCGCTGCCAAATTGTGATCACACGACGCTCAACGCTAAGCTCCTGGAGAGGAGTATTTGCTGGAAGGGACTGTCGACGAAATTGCGAGGAACTGGTGAGCTAAGGGAGTGCGATAGAGCTTTCATTCGGCATCTTTTCCCCATTTTCCACGCCCTATTGAGGACGTGATCAATTGCCACGCCACGGTGGTTGCCCAAAAAGAAAAACCTGGCTCGCGATAGCATCCACTCTCGGTCGAAGTAAAGGTGCAAAAAGCACTCGCCAGAGAAGAAATCCGATAGTAAGAAGTATAAAATCTGCAAAAAAAAAACTGTGGCACGCAAATACGTTTTACAGCACCGTGTCGCACACGAGCATCGAACGAAGCGGAACCGCTTCACATCGAGAGTGATGTTAGAGGATGAATAAAAAATAAAACTTCAGCGAAAGGAAATCGTTCGCCCTTCACCGCGGCACCGTATTTGGCCGGAGATTAAAGTAGCATAACAAGATATAACATTCCATTGCGCTTCCCGAGCAGCTTTTCCGTGCTCCGGTTTCGGTTCCTGTTCCTGCAGTACTTCGCGTGGAAAACGTCGATCAAATGGAAATGATGTCGACGGCATCAAAGTGCATGTCGGGATGTCCCGTGTCGGGAAACTGTCATCCTACTTCTTTTTTAGGGTTTCGCGATGTATACAAACTCCACCGATATGACGAGCAACGTCATATTTGTCGAGTGCAGCCATGCGTTAGCGTTATAAAATAAAATAACTCTTCCACGAAAGGACGATGCACTCGGTGGACTCGAGGACAACGACGACGATGCAATGGGTGACTACAGTGCATACTGTTTCTATAGATCCAGTAGAGTTTTATGCATATTTAGTTTAATTTGACAAGTTTTTCTCCCTGAAAATGTTTTAAGTAAATATCGATTCGGAAATTATAGAAGTACACCACGACAATAAATGGAGCAGTTTGGTCAACTTTTGAACATATTTTTGCTAATAAATTGAGTTTTCATTAACATATCATGAACATTGAGGTGATTAATAAGGGATATAGAGTGTTGTTAAGCTTGACTGATCTGTTTATTCGCCCTTTACCTTAGTAATTCGCATATCTCGCATATCTTCTTCTTTGGCTCTTCAACCTCGAAATTTCACTCAGGCATGCCATTTCTCGCTTTCCTTGACTTTCCATAAAATTTGAATAAAAAAATAGAGTTTTTAAATCTAGAAAACAGACTAGAAAGTTATGTTAAATTTATAGCAAAAGGTATTAAAATTTCAGATGAGAAAGACTCATGTTCAAACTGAAGACTATTATTGAAAACGGTTATGGACTAATGGAAGTCTTTGAACTCTGTCAAACGATTACTCATGGCTATTAAGTTATTGGCTGTGTGATGAGCTGTGTCGCCTATCAATCGCAATCGCTTGTTGGTATGTAAAATGTAATAATAAATGTACAGAAGGCAACTACTTTTGGTGCAGAAGGTGACTAAAATGATCAGATTTTCAAGCATGAAGAACTTGAGGAAAATCTTTGGGACTTATAGTGAGGTCCCTTTTTGACCAATTATCTGGATATTCTTCAGGATTCTCCATTAGCTAAATTTCTTTTTATTTTGTTTCAGAAATAGCAACTCCATTGTTTCAGACATTGAAAATAACAGGACTCACGATAATTGCAACAATTCTATAAGTATTCAATACCCCTTATGTGATAAAACCATTTCCCACTTTAAGTTCCCAAGCCCAAAAAAACTACACGCAGTGTAATAGTTGCCGGTGATAAGAGAATTTACTTGGAGCAGAGAGAGAGAAATAGAAAAAGCCATCAATAGATGGCTTTAAAATCAAACTTTAACCATCGTCCCGGTCAGCAGCTCAGTCGACATTTCGCTTTCGAACGAAAGGACCACCGTCCAAACATGCCATACTAAGTCCTAGCCGACTTGATCGTACGCCTGTGTGTGTGTGTGTGTGCGTATGCTGATAGATGCACGAATACTTACACACGCACACACACACACGTCCAGAGACAGACAGCAAAAATCACTCACCGATAGAGCCCACCCAAAAGCCATTTCCCTACAAATGTTTTAAAATGGGGATTTTCTAATTCCCTTTTTATCATTTCTCCAGCGCGCAAAAAAAGGCTTTCGCCCAGGATTTGCTTCTTCTTTTTCCGTTCTTCATTCTTCTCTCAGACAGAGGGACGTGTGATGCGTCCAACTCCCCCTAACTCCCTCCCCACCATTACCTGGGTGTTTTGAAGGTGGCGATGTACTACCGACGACGTGCTCACGGCAATCACGGTCCTAGTAGTGACATGTTAGATTTATCACCGAGAAAATGCTTTTTTCAACCCCCTTCCCGGACAAACGGGATGGTTTGTTGAAGTCGGGGAGAGTGAGTGAGTAGGGAGGGAAAAAAAGACGGTGGTACTCTACTATAGGAATCTCCAACCGACGTTCCCTTTGGCAAACCGAAAACCGAGGAGATACGTAGGACGCCTTTTGCCAATTCGTTTCCAATCTGTTATTTTCCCAACCCCACAAATAGGGGTGAGTTTGGGTGAGGGAGAGAGCTATGAAGCGGGGGGCATTTGGAAGGTGTATGTATGCATGTACGTATGTCTAAGCCACATAAAGGTTTGGGCTTGGGAGACCGAGTTGGGCAGCTTTCTTCAGCACATACAACGGAGATTAAGTTGTAAAAATGTGGAAGCGGAATTTTTGATTCCAACTGGGGTGTTCCATGTGTTTCCAGCAACAACAGAAAAAAGGCACACCGGAAAAGAAGGAACCGGAAAGAAAAGTTCCCGAATTGGAAACTTTTTTCCTTCCCGATCCGATCGATCGTTGCACGCGATTTTTGCTTGAGCGTGCCTAAGAATATTGGTGGGAAAACTTTCACCAGTGAGAGCCCGGTTTTCGGGTAAGTGTGTTGAAGAGAACACAAACAGGACGCGTACAAGAAACAAGTCTTTATGTTTGCAGGAAGCGAAACTACTTCATTTGAAAATGTGTCCAGAGAAGGTAAAAGAACCCTCACCCAACAGTGAGTTCCGGGGCAGCTTCAACTTCAAGTTATTTCAGACAGAACGACACATCGCATAAAGTCCATCATGGAGGAACACGGTGGAAAAAATAACCTCGCCCAGAGAACACACTGCATGGCGACCTCTTCACATAGTCGTCGTCAGCCAACGAGCGACGGTGTATATATGAACCTCTGATACGCTACCGGTGGCATCCATCTTCAAAAGGACTCATCTCGAAACGGTGGTTCGATGTTCGCGCACGGGACATCGCGATGGCACCGGGTTGGATAACGCTTCCGGTTGAAGCTATTACTTTTCCGGTCGTTCCGGTTGCACAATTTGCCTGCCACCTTCCGTTTCGTTCCGGTCCTCACGTTCGGTGGTTTGATTGAAATTGATCGATTTTGCCTGCCCCTGGAGAGAAAATCCTGTTCGCGAATTTGGTCCTTTCCTTTGCAGGATTCGCGGGCAGCATAGAACCAAAAAAAAAAAGGTTCCTTTCACCGATTCACCAGCGATACAAAGTGGCAATGTATGGTAATGGGAAACACAACCACTCGTAAGCTCGAGAACACATTCCGTAATATATCTAGGGCATTGGCAAGCGATAACAAAAAAACAACCCAGGACTGAGCATTTTCCCACCAATCAAACGATCCTTGGAATGGCGCTCTGGCTGCTCTGGAGAGTGTAATAATTAAGACAAATCATTAAATCAAGACACAAGGGGCATCCTACGGTGAACCGTTCTATATCGCTGCCCAGAATTGGAAACGATTGTGCCTTCTGGTTGGTGATGATGAGTCAGCATTCGGTGGCGGCACTTTCCGGGGCTGCAGATCGAACCGTGTCGACGATTTATTGCATTAGGAAGCGGATTTATATTCTTCCCAGCTGTGTACTAGCCTTTCTGATGCCTCTGACGCTGCCACGGCTGTGTCGTGCTGTTGTCTATCGCGATTTTTCATTTGATGTTTTGCCTTGTTGGTTGTTTTTTCGCTTCCGTGTTTATGGCTAGTGCTAGTTGCCTAGCCAGTATGGTTGAAAATCGATACCGAAATTCAAGGCGACCACCGATGCCGGCGATGAAAGATGGCAAAGATCGATTGGCGCACCCGCGAACCGTAATCATCATTTGAGTGCTTTTTTGTTGTTGTTGTTGTTCCTTCGCTTGTTCGGGGGGTTTGTTTTAAACGATTCCCGTAGGATGAAGATTTAAGAGCATCTTAATCACATCATCAGGAATGGCAATCACTGGGGCAAAGGGAGAACTTCCTGTAGGCGTTAAGTGATTTGTGCTTGTGGAGTGAATATTTGGGGTAGTGCAATTAGATTTCAATTGGTTATGGTTTGGTTGGGATTTATTTTGTTAATATAATAGAATATTGCGAGGAATGGCAAAGATTAATAGATGTTCCTATTCGAGACAATCTGGTTTGTGTTAAAGGATAATTGAAATGAATGTAACAATTAGTTCTGAAATTTTTCACTTGCTTTGGTGATAGTTGGTGGCATGGAAGAAGGTTTTAATTTCTCAGTTTATAAGATGAAATAATGAGCAAAACGGCCGGGCCGTTCTTTATGAATAAAAAAAAAGATGAAATAATGATTGAATTAATAAGAATTCAATGCATTCTTAAATGCCTCCTCTGCGTTGTTCAAGCTGTCTAGACGACATATTAAACCCAAAATCCTTGTTAAACAGAAAACAATCTGCAGAAGTTAAAATTGTCCTTAATCTACTAACTAGAAGTATTGATGAACTGTATATGTTGTCTCTGGTTGGTCCGGCAGTAGAATCCCACCCAAATCGTCTCTCCATAATGAGGAACGGCAAAACAATTTTTGACCTTTGACTAATCTTCACATTAGTATCGTGCCAGCAAATACCTTACTGATATCTAACATGTTTAATGATTGATTGTATGTGTTCAATATTTTCTTAAGTTTGTCTAATTGAATTCGTATCCTGAAACAGTTTTTTGTTAGCTTTAGAGCGAACTGTTTTAGGCTTTGACTACTACGGCTAAATTAAAGCCCTGACAGAGGTCATTTACCAAAAGTTCTAGTGAAGGTTGCTGAAGCTCATCGGATCGGATCGGAAGATTTAGGCAAATCACGAAGCATAGGGAAGTTTCCTAGCTTTGATAACGACATCTTCGACATCGAAAACTGACATCGTGAAGGACGGTCAAAAACGTCCCAGGACACTGGTTGCTTGGGCAGTTAGTTAGTAAAGACTTTAACTCATTAGAGGTTATATGTCTCTTGTTTTGGACACTGCGCTGGAGACATTGCTTTCAGAATATCCAAACATGACTTGAGGAACTTCCACCAACTCAAACTTTGTTGAATCGTGTCGATCACTTATTGCCTCAACGGTCAAACCCTAGCTAGAAAATTTGAGATGAGAAATTGTACCACTCCTACCTTATTCTCCAGGCGTTAGTCTATTCCATTAGCATCTATTAAGTTCGATGGCGCATAAGCTGGTTAGCCAGAAGTTCCGTTTACACGAAGATATCGGCGGGGTTCCACAATTCCTGGAAAGGTCAAGTTTGAATCCAAAATTTGATCAAAAGGTGACAAACAGTCGTAAAAAACGACGAAAAATGCTTTGAATGTTTTAAATGTATGATAATGAATTTTATAAAATAAATCAAGTAGAATAAAACGTTCATTTAGCGAGAATGTAGAACCTAACATGTAATCTCCTAACCAGGGGCAATGAGAAGCGATAATTAAGCTCATATTAATGACGTTAATCATTGCTGAAATAAAGCAGTATGTGCGTTCTTTCCTGCAAGTGATTGATATTATCAAAGCTCACTTTTCACCTCAAACAATCAAACTTAAAAGCAATAATTTTGCTGGGCATTGATAACTGCGGTCCGGCGGACGAGGCGATAATGGCGCCGATCTTCACACGACAAGACCAGGGTTCAAATTCCATCCAGACCGCCTCTCCCTACACAGGGCTGACTACTTTGCTACGGGTGAAAACCAAGCCACAGAAAGCCAGAAATGGCAGGCCGAGACCTCTCGAGGTGGTAGTGCCAAGGAAGAAGGAGAAGATTGATTACTGTAAACAAAACAAACAGTGCAACATATTATATTTAATTTGAAAATCATTCGTGAACCTGTTCACATTTTGTTAAAACAAGAACAAAAAGTACATGTTTGCACAGCAAAACTATATCCCAGTGGACAAAGATGGGCAGCGACACACATAATTAATCATTCTGTATCAATTCTGTTGCACCTTTGTTTGTTTGTGTCAGTTTTTTTTCCTTCCCCCAACCCCCTAGTAGGACGGACCACCACTTTGTAGTTTCTCTTTTGTTACGTGTCGAAAACATTAACAATCCACGGCACAGCGACTAAAAAAAAAGAAGCTTTTCCATCTACTACGCCATTAAACATCTCTCCATCATTCAAATGCACACGCACACACACACACAGTTACACACAATCGTAACTGTTTTACCGCTTAATCGTGGCGAAATTAAATTAAACCACATCAGCAATCATTCTGCAAAAATGTTGTCATCCGTATCGTTGCGCCAAAGTTAAGCGACCGAGGGCAGCGGGTATAGGGCGCAAAAGAAAAAGGAAGAGGAAAAAAAAGGTGTTTAAATGAGTTTTTTTCTCTCTCTCTCTCTCACTGTTGCTGCTGTTAATATAAAAGATATAGTTAAAAAAGCAAAAAGAATTATAGAAAATTGAAATATATACCATGAAGTGCCGGCACATGAACGATACGAAACAGAACAAGGAAAAAGAGCGCTCCCCGTAGCGAAAGTTCACATACGTACCGTCTACACACATTCTATAATGCTCCTCACAGAAGTTAATTAACTAGTTTGTCGGTAAAACACGTCTCCCCACCCATTAGAAGGGGTGGTATGCCAATATGTGGATGGTGAGATGGGAAAAAGGGGAGAAAATAATCACTCTCCACGGTGAACGTTTTTCAGCGTCGATGAATTAAACCACCATTTTTCTCCCGTAACCCCGTGCGAACGAACCCGCGGGTTGGGGTGGTAATTGTATGGCTACAGTGTAACCTACCCTTTTTTCCTCCCCCCGTTCTGCTAATGTGTCGTAACAACGCAAAAGTTTAAAGTACCAGGAGAACTGACGCCACACGGTGCATTCCCAGCCAGACGCAGACTTCAGCCTGGTGCTGCTGCTGCTGCTGCTGCTGCTGCTGTGAAACTTTTCAATCACATTATTTCGTTCGATATTTCGTCGGTTCATCCCCACAGCACCTGGTGTGCCGGTGGTTTGGTTTGTGAGGAAAATTTTCATTTTCCCCGTACCGATGGCCCGTTTTTTTTTCCTTCGCATCAGGTGCAAATAAAGTGCGACGAGGAGAACCATATCTCGGGCATAAAGGGCACCATCGTTACGGTGTTATCAGGGTGCGGAACAACTCCGAAAGCTTCAGCTTTTATTGTAACCCACCATCCTTTATCCATTTTCCAACTTTCAACCGTGCGCTAACAACATTTTAAACCGCGCGTGAACTAAGGCGTTGGCGTTGGTTGGAGCGAATTTTGGGGGTAGTTTTTCGTAAGTAAAGCTCATGTCGTCTAGCTTGACAGTGACAGGGAGTGAATTTCCGGCTCGCATACACACCGCTTGGTGGTTTGGTTGGGGGAAATTCCGTTCCCTAAGCCCTCGAAAAACGGTGTATCAAACACCATGGAGAAAGCTAATTTTGACGCCCGGTTCATTTTGTGTTGGAAGGATTAAACAGTACAAGGTACAAGTTCGATTTGTTTGTTTCGTTGAAAGACACGCTGTTTTTTTGTTCGACACTCTGCCTCGCATGTGCGTTTGTTTTTGCCTTTTCTTTTCTTAAATTCTTTCATCCTCCCGGTTGAGAGCAGAGTTTTAAGCGAAACGAAAAGTTAAACCAACAAGAAGCCAAACGCACCGCAGCGGAAACCGTGAAGCAGCAAAGGAAAGTTTTAAGCAGCAGATCGAGTTGTTCGAGTGGCTTCTTGCCTGAACGGCGCAAGCTGAATGTTGACGAAAACGAATTCTGCGGGTTGCCCGTTAATGAAATTTACCATCATTATGCGAATGCGAATGCGAATTCTTTTTTGCCGTCTGTCATTCGCGACAGTCAACAGTCTTAACTTTTGGGCAGTGTTTGGTGTTTTGGTTTCAAAAACCAAAGGTTAATTTGTTGTTTGTTGAAATGAAAGTTCAAGCTTTGCTTTGAGGTGCTGTTTTTCTGTGTGAAACTAGCAATAAAATATATACAATTATGCTTTTACTTGTATCCGCTGTGCCTGAAGCACTAATTATTTTGAACGCTGTTTATTGTCGCTGTTCGGTACAATCCGGCCAAGGGAAGCTGCCAGGCCAAAGCCAAGGGTTGAAGAACCATAAAAGCCATACAGTCGAAAAACGAGCGAAACGAAGCTTTTTATTGTTTGCGGTTTTGCTATTCTACAGCACCTTTTTTTCAGTTTGCCCTTTTGCTGTTACAAGTTCATGTTGTAAATTTTTATGTGTTTACTTTCCATCATTACAGTAATGGTTTGGGTCGTGTTGGCATTTCTACAGCTCAATAAATGGGGTGAAAGTTAAGCCGTTTTTTAAACATATTTAATAAAAAATATGCAACGTGAGCAAGATCTGTCAGTATTTAATTAAGCCAAATATGGCAAGCAAAGATTTCTCGAAGGTGAAGAGCTGAATAAGACAACAAAACAAAAAAAAACAAGCTGAAAACCAGCAGAAAAGGGCACCTCATTTATGTAATGTTGTAATAGGGGCCTATAAATAAAGGGTGACCTTTTAATCAAATAATCGATTGTGAATGTTCGATATGTAAAAGGATGGATACTAAAAAGTTGAAAGATGATGTAATATGAAGAAGAGAAAATTATCTTTCCAATGATTAATAACAAATAAAGCACCAATTATACATTATCAAACTTTAAAATAATGATCTGAAAAAAAGGTGTTAAATTAAAAAAAAACTTAATATTTCAAAACTTTGCCGACACTGTGGTAAAGAGGGAGTCAGACTTTTTTGAGTAACAGTGTTCCTCTTCTCTGTCTAGCCTTGATGGACGAGGCGTTGGGTTCGGAGGTGGTCGGCGAGTGCAGCCTCATGATTAGCAGAGACCCTGCTGTTACGGGATGAATCTCGCCGATAGTTTTTGGATTCGGTGCAGGCCTGGTTGAGCTTGGGCTATCACTGCTGGGCAGTTTGAGGAGCGCTTTACGCAGGCAAATGTTTGTACTGTCCAGATTGCTGTTCTCTTTTTGTGTTTTTTTTTTGTCAGACGAAACTCGGAAGGATGTTGTATGTTTCATACACACCACTACCACCATCACACCCACAGACAGCAATAGAACCGGACCAAAATGTTGGACATCCGATAGCACTTCAATCCTACCACTAAAATAGACCTGGACTATCACGCCGCAATAGCCACACATCACAGCCGAGTATGCCCGGGATAAGGCAAATGACAGGGAGGAAATTCCTTGTCAACTGTTGTATTTTATTATATTTGTGAAATTGTAATTCATCAACACACGCGGTGTTGACTATACGGGACTAGCCGTCACACTGTAAATAAATAAATAAATAAATAAATAAATATTTCAAAACAACAGACTGTTACTAAGAAAAGTTAAACCTTATGAATATTTGAAATGCTGGTGTGCTATTATAAGTACAAACCATTCAAAATGTTTTTTTAACGGAGATTTTTATAATGAAAACACGACAGAACGAAAATAACTTATTTTTCTACATAAAATGGTGAGAAAAAAATAAAGAAAAAGGAAAAAAATATAACCGTCATATTATAAATAAAAAGAAGCTAGCAAATAACTCTACCAACCAACAAAATTAAAGGAAAAACCTCGTTAGGAATTATGAGTCTGAATAATCGAAATCTGAAGTACTAAGAATTTGGGCCTATTTTTTAAAGCCATTTAGTATTTGCCTTAGGCCGTCAACACGGACAGAGGAGGCGTGGTAGGCCTAAATTGAGATGGAGTTATGGCGTTGATGCTTCCGCCAGAACGGCCGGGATAACGGATTGGCAGACGGCGGCCCGAAACCGAGAGCGGTATCGAGGATTGTTGCAGTAGGCCAAAACCGCAAAGTAGTTGTAGCGCCTGATAAGTAAGTAAGTAACTATTTGCCTGAATAGACATTTTTCTTGTACTATGGCTCTACTATGAGGAGAGGTCTCGGCCTGCAATTTTTGGCTTTCTTGATTTAATTTTACTTGTAGGTCGAGAGAACCGCTGGACTGGTCATGTCATGAGAAAGACACCGGGCGACCCAGCCCGTAACGTTATTTTAGACCATGCACACAGACAGAGGAGTAGGAAGCGTTGTGATTGCGATGATACGTCCACCAGAACGACCGATACAATAGCCGTTGATGAGGAACAGCATCCAGCATTCTTGCAGTAGGCCAAACCCGCAAAGCGCCGGATAAGTAGATAAGAAAGAACCAATGCTGCTTAGGAGCGGCTCGGTGGCCGATGCGACAGGGTAAAATTAAGTCACAGAAAGTCAGAAATGACAGGCCGCGACCTCCAGAGGTTGTAGTGCCAAGGAAAAAAAGTCCTGCTCACAGGGGACTGTCCAGATAGGATGCGTTGTGCGGTTCTGCCGTTTGAAGATTGATACCTCTTCCTAAAGAAGAGACTTGATCCTAATGAATAGAGCCGATATCCACTCATTAAGTGAAATTCCTCACTTATGATAGAATGAAAAATAATCTTTATACAAACAGGTTATACTTCCCGCAAGTCTATAAGGATCCAGCATCGATGGAATATGGTCCAGCTATTCTAGCTGTACAGCCAAGACATGCCACACAGCCCAACTTCATACAGAAGCCAAGATATAACGAACCAGATTCAAAAACAAATTTAAGAACTCTGAAATTCAAGAGCGATCGGACCGGTGGCCGAGGCGACAGGGGCGCCGCTCTTCTCACGGCAGGAGTGGGGTTCAAATCCCATCCAGACTGCCTCCCCGTTGTGCCAAGAAAAAAGAAGAAGTAATCTAAGAGTCTTACATTCAATTTAAACTTGACCGAAACACTCTTCAGCGACGATTTGGCAGGGGTGTGAATATTCCTACCAGCCCTACCAGTTTACAAATAATTGGTCAAGGAAGAATATAGTCCGTCAGACATTTTTTTCAAATATTCCCAATACAAGCACCAGAAAAACTACAGAGTTTTGTAAACATTTGCTAAGAGAAATAACAAATGAAAAATGGCATCATCTTTCATAAAACACACACACACAGCGGTAGATCCATAAATTGATGCGAATCGAGCCTTAATTACCCAACCATTCGTTAGTATTCATCGAAACGACTTTTCGAATTTTAAACCCCACGCGCTTACACCACCCGTTAGGCGTCTTATTTACACACTTCCTTCATTAAAAATTCTATCACTTCTCCTCGATAGCGATGGGGGCAATACTAAACACCGAAACTTTACGCGATTTTTGGGTGGAAAAACTTTTCCATCCCCTTCTGTCACACGATTACCCCATTTTCCTCGTTTTCCCGTTCGACTGAGGCAACACAAATAAAATAAACCCCTTTATCTTGACTGTTTGCTTCGGGCACACTTTGGCACATAATTTCTTGCGCCTTGCGAGAGCGCCTTCTTGCGTTGGGCGAGAGCGTGTCCGAAGATTTGAACACCAGCAAAATTAATCCCTTTTACGCTGCCAGCATTCCAACGGCATTCGCGCGAACGAAAGAACGAACTGGACAGCGCGTGGAGATTCGTACGAGATTTTCACCTTATCCCAGCACCATTGCCGCAGTCGACCACCACCGGGATGGGAAAGATGGCAGATTTCTTCCAGAAGAACTTTTCCTTCCTCCTGCGCTGTTCTCCTTTCGATCCGCTTCCTCCGCTCAACCGGGGATGAGCGTGTGACCGACCAACACGGCTTCACAGCGAAAGAAAGGTCGTTCGAGGTTAGAAAGTTGCAGCAAGCAATGCCCACGTGTCCTGGGCTCTCCGTTGCTGTCTCTCGCGTTCTCCGGTTCGGTTTAACTGGAGGATGGCTTTAAACTTGCTATCCGTGCGCTCCCAGGGTTCGTCGACACTGGAATGATCCTTCACCCGTCTGGAAGGTGGTTTTTCGTGAGGTAGCATTCGTCCGGGCCACCGCCGTCATTCGATTGGGTTGGGTTAGGTTCGGCTGGATGAGAAAAACTTTTGCTCCCGAGCAAACGAGCGGCTGCTTTACCTTTACCAACCGAACCGGATGCCCGAAATAGAAACGGAACGGAGTTGCGAAACCTGAAGTTGTGTCGGAGATTTACTACTCGCAGCATTCATAACTCAATTAAGCGCGAGAAGAACACAGTTTACAAACGTACCTTCTCCCAGCCCAAAACGGCTCAGCTCACCCCATCCCCCCCCCCCCCCAGCCCCAGTCTCATTTCCGGGACGGAGTGGGAGATTCCCAGCTTGTTGTGAGCGAGCAGAAAAAAAAATACCTTGAAGGTTGAACAGGAATGGATGCTCAACGTCCAAATCCGGCCAGAATCCCGCCGTCTGACGATGATGGACGGCGGACAAGTATCAACAGCGCCCGAATGGATGGAGAAGATGCTGTGCTCGTTATTCGGCTGCAGAAATGTTTTCCGGTGGTTCCAAATAAAAGGGTAGCATTATCTCGACAGCTAGCGAGGGTTGGGAGAGAGCGAAGGAGGACATTCGTTCTATTTATGAAATTTATTACGGCACTTTCAAGTGTCCTTCGCAGCTCCCCGTCGATGCAAATGCGGCGGAAATTGTGGGGAAATTCAATTAACAAGTCACGAAAAATACGGGAATCTTTTTGCCAGAGTTGTCAGAGGCTTTTTGTTGCGGTCTGTTTCGGCAGTGTAAAGTTATACAATCTTTAGGAGTTTTTTGAATGGTGTGGTCACATTCAAAATTTGCGTTTTGTTATTTATGATGTCACTCAGCTTACCGCAACGTCGCTCAATTGTATCCAAAATGATTCTTTTTGTGATGGTCGATGAGGAGTTTTAAAGTAAAGACAATTCCAACTAACTTCTCGTTTTTTCTTAAAACATAATAAAAGCTCTGTATCATTTAAAGCTGATTTACTTCGTTCTTAGAGAGTCATACAATATTTCGAGTTGAGTTTTATAGCATTCATCAAGGTTATTGCGAAGAATATTCAAAAATAAGGCCTTGGAATACTGTTGATCCTTCGAGACATAACAACTAGGCTATATTTCGGACAAATTCTATGCGATTCTGAAGGGACAAAAACTTCTAAAATCGAAACCAGACATTTTCTTTGACCATGAAAGCAAGTCGACTCTTCTCCGGCACATGGATGGTTGACATGATAACAGTAAAAGTAAACCAGTTCGTGATTTGGGGCGTTGAGCTTTCAAGGGTCCTTTGTAGGGTCCTATGAACCTAGATCATTTAGAGAGCTCGAACTCCAACAATAGCCTCTGACACTGGCCCACTCACAATGGTGGATCAAGCACTTTGGAAGCCGTATGCTTAATGGAAGTTGGGGTCCCTATTAGCTGAATAATTCATCGCGACAACTGCTGACCGGAATGGAGGTGGAAGTAGAAGGTTGGTGCAATTGAACCCCGAGTGGACACTGATACCCTGAGATCGTGTGACCGGGAGGGAAAGGGGTTGCCGGTGCTATCTCACGAGCTACTCCCAGCTAGCCTCCTAGGACTACTAGGACTACTGGGGTTCTTTGGCCGACGAAGCTCCCTTAACTGGCGAGGCATTCGGCGACCGCCCATTGGTATATCCGCCACTACCCAGTCTGCAGATTCGACTCGTTACAGGCCTCCAACTTTCAACTGAGCCGCCAAGGAACTTGACCCACTGCTGGCTGAGATGAATGTCTAGGTTTCTCCATAGAATATCCTAACGAAATGCAAAACCATCAGAGTTTTCTATATCTACACTACCAGTACTACTGATATTCTTAAGTTATTCTGATCATACCACTACATATTAAAATTCACACAAAATTTCCTTTTGGTATTTAAAAAACCTGATCAGAAACTGCTGAAGCACTCTTACCCTTAACCTCTGAATTAGATATTTAAAACTGATCCTGTCGTGTTGAGATAAAGACTGACTGAATTTTTGTGTGAATGAGTTGAGACTTTCAGAACCGAAAACATATATGCCGTATTGATTTCCCTTTCTCTAGATCCGTAAATATTTTATTATATCTGTTTCTTATTATTATACTTTAAACATATTTAAATACCTCTAAACTGTGAGCATCAAAACGCCATACTAAACGAACGTTGCAACAAGCTTTGAAGCTGCCTTGCATTGTTGCCTCCCAACCAAACACTCAATAGAATAAATATTGTTTGTAAATCATGCCAAAGCAATTCAATTTGAGGTATACGTTTTCCTTAAAATAAAAACAAAAACGAGCATTTGTTTTACATAATTCCTAACCAGCATGAATATATTTCCCTCCCCCTTAGCGCTCCTCTATTCATTGCCAGAGCAAACGCTCCCATACGCGCAGGTGGAATTTTTTGCCTGGTGCATAAATTTCCACCATAAAACAACCGTACAGAGAAAACTGCAATAAATCTTGGAAGCTTTCCTCCGCAACGTACCTGAGATTAGAACCGGTGAGCAATTCACCATTGCCCATTTCCCATGCTCTAGCTACATACTACCTTTTCACTGTACTCTTTTATATACTGTTTTATGGTATTTTAGCTATGTTTCTAACCGACCATCACGTTAAAGTGCTACAGAAAAAAAGAACCTCCGGTGACTACAAATTTTATGCCAGAATACAGAAATATATATGTATGTATGTATGATAAACGGGGCACTAGTTCCGTTGCATTTTGCATTGGATCTTGTGGGAATTAGAATAATTATATAATCTTGCATGCATTTGAACTACAGGATTTAATATTACAATTTTCGAGCATGCATTTAAATTTCACGAATTAAACAGTAGACAATTAAGGATTAAGATTAGGACTACTCGACTGTTATACACTTACACGAACTACTCGAATTACATGTAAATCATTATGGACAAACGAATACACAGTTGCAAACCGACCAGCGATACGAGTGCACACAGTCTCACTTCAATCCTCAAAATATATCACAACCACCCCCTTTCGTGAACATTTTCACATTTGTTGGTCCTTCGAACCGGATCGTGATATACGGAGAGGAAGTTTCATTCTGCAACCAAGAGTGGAACTCGGTATACGGAAATTGTGCAAGTCATTACGTGACAAATTCGCCATCGCATTCGGCCCCGCGTCAAGGGCAACGGTCGGTTACACTCCACCATTTCGAATTTCGCGCCAACGAGTTGTTCGTTACCGTCGTGTGATATTTCGTGTGATATTTTCGAGAAGCAATGGATAAGAAAATCAAGGCAGTGCAGTTGAAGAAAAGGATTGCTGTGGAAAGCATTAAATCCATGGAGCGGTTCCAGACGGATTTCCAACCCAACGACGCCCAACAGATTCCGGAGGTGTTAGAGAATTTGGAATCGCATCAGGCAGGGTTCTTCGCCGCTATTTCTAAACTGGAGGAACTCGACGAAAGTGATGCAACAATCGAAGCGTGCATTATGGAGAGAATCCACTTCGAGGAACGTTGCAGGAAGCTGAAATCATTTTTACGTGCAAATCAACCCAAGGAAGAAGGAGCGGTCAACGATACGACAGGTTTGGCTTCGTCGACACTCGCTTTTGGTCGACCGCACGCACCAAACCTACGCTTACCCAAAATCGAGCTTCCAACGTTCGATGGAGATCATACGAAATGGCTGTCGTTCCGCGATCGCTTCCTTGCTATGATCGACGCTTCGCCTGAGCTTCCGTCCATCGCAAAACTGCAGTACTTACTTTCATCGCTAAAAGGAGAGGCTGCACTACCCTTCGAGCACACACCTCTAACGGAAGACAATTACGCAATCACATGGGCTGCTCTGCTTAAACGGTACGACAACTCGCGTCTACTAATCCGTGAGTATTATCGGAAAATGCACTATCTCCCCGGAGTGCATTCGGTGTGCGTGGATAAGCTTTCCCACTTGGTGGATGAATTCACGCGCTTCGTGAACGGATTAGTGAAGTTAAAGGAACCGGTAGATTCGTGGGATACACCGCTGTCGAATATGCTGCTTATGAAGTTAGATCGGGAAACGCTGTTGGCTTGGGAAAAGCATTCGGTACACTTCACGCGGGACAAATACAAGGATGTGATCGAGTTTGTTCAAGATCGGATCCAAATCTTGAAATCGACCAACACTTTCGTGATGGATCAAAGCGCTGGTGGTACCAAGGTGGCCGGCAACAGTCGGCAGCCAGTGCAACGACGGTTCATCGCGTATGCAGCTACTTCTCGCCCGGCTCCTGTTCCTTCGTCTGCCCTCATCCAACCGCCAAAGTGTCCACTGGAGTGTTCCGAAGGTCACACTTTGCGCAACTGCCCAGTGTTCACAGGTAAAGAAGTTCAGCAACGACGAGACATTGTTGCAACGAATCGACTGTGCTGGAATTGTTTGAGCAGCAATCATCAGGTGAGGGAGTGTAAATCGGAATTTTCGTGTCGCATATGTCGGGAGCGTCATCACAGCTTATTGCATCACACTCCACGCTACACTCCTCCCACAACGGTTACAATGTCTGCTCAAACGGATGACGACAATGTGTTCCTTGCAACGGCAAACATCCAAATCAAGGATGACTACGGCAACATCCACGAAGCAAGGGCTTTATTGGATTCGGGTTCCACATCGAATTTCATCGCGGAAGACCTAGCTCGAAGGCTGTTGACCCGTCGCAAAAGGGTCAACGTCGCTGTTTCGGGCATCGGCAATTCGGTACAGCTGGTCAAGGGTTCGATCGTCGCCACCGTTCACTCCAAGACACAATCCTTCTCAACGGAAATGGCGTTCCTGGTTCTGGACACGCCATGTACAAACATTCCTACTTCACCAACGGACATCTCTTCATGGGAAATGCCGGATGTGGCATTGGCGGACAGCACCTTTAATCATCCGGGGCAAGTCGATATCGTCATCGGAGGCGATACGTTCTGGGAGCTGCACACCGGTCGCAAGCGCTCTATTGGCAGAGGCAAGCCGTGGCTGATTGAAACCCGTTTCGGTTGGGTTGTCAGCGGCATCTCTCATCATATATCAGCCGGTCCGCGGCTGTGTCATCTTTCTGCACACGATGCCACATTGGAGGAGATCCTGCATCGATTCTGGGAGAGCGAAACCATAGCCGAGGATCCTGTGCTATCGGTCGAGGAGAATGCTTGCGAAAAGCATTTCGCTGCAACAACTGTTCGCACTACAAGTGGAAGGTATGTCGTTCGTTTGCCTTTTAACCCCAATCCTAATGTCGTTTTAGGAGAGTCGAAACAAATAGCTGATCGTAGATTGCGTAGTATGGAACGGCGGTTGAACAGTAATCCTACAATGAAAAAGGAGTATGCCAAATTCATGAGAGAATACGAACAGTTGGGGCATATGAAACGACTTACCAGTCCTGCAGATGATTCGATAGATCACTATTACCTTCCACACCATGCCGTTGTTAAAGAGTCGAGCACAACCACGAAGGTTCGCGTCGTGTTCGATGCATCGTGCAAAACGTCGAGTGGTTACTCGTTGAACGACAAACTCATGGTGGGACCAGTCGTTCAAGAAGATCTCCTATCGATCATCCTTCGGTTCCGTTCTCGTGCCATCGCATTGTCTGCCGACGTAGAGAAGATGTATCGGCAAATTTTACACAGTCCCGATGATTGTAGATATCTGCGCATCCGGTACAGAGAAGATCCTGCTGAACCCATCTCAACCTTTGAACTACAGACGGTTACGTACGGCACAGCATCAGCTCCTTTTCTAGCTACAAGGACCTTGAAACAAGCTGCTATTGACAACAAGGAAGAGTACCCGCTGGCAGTGAACGCTGTCCTAAACGACTTCTACGTTGATGATTTGTTAACGGGTACCGATGATATCTATGAAGCGATTGAAATGCAGAAGCAGATATCAGGCATGTTAAATTCAGCTGGTTTCACACTGAAGAAATGGGCTTCAAACCGCACCGAAGCATTGCAAACCGTGCCGTCTGAAGATGTAGCAGTTCAACTAACGCATGAATGGAAGGATTCGAAGCAGTTTTCCACGTTAGGTATCATGTGGGAACCAGCTGCTGACACTCTACGTTGTCGGATCGATATACCACCTACACCATCCCGCATGACAAAAAGGCTAGTTTTGTCATACATAGCTAAAATATTCGATCCCCTCGGGTTGCTGGGTCCAACGATCATCATCGCCAAAATGTTCATGCAGCAACTGTGGGCTCTAAAGCAGAACGGAAGATCGTGGGATTGGGACAGCGAGCTACCATCGCACCTACAGCAAGAATGGTTGAACTTCCACTCTACCTTATCCTCACTGCGCAACCTGAGAATACCACGGTACATAGCTCAACGCACGGCCACAAGTCTGCAAATACACATCTTTGCTGACGCATCACAACTAGCATACGGCGCTTGTTGTTACATCCGCGCTGAAGGCTTGGAAGGAGTCACCGTACAGCTGCTAACAGCCAAGTCGAAAGTCGTCGCATTATCTAACTCACACTCTATAGCTAGGTTGGAATTATGTGCAGCGCGATTGGCCACACTCCTACACGAGAAGGTGATTAATTCACTGAAGGTTTCTGCTACTACAATCTGTTGGACCGACTCAATGACTGTACTTCACTGGTTGAACTCCGTACCAAATCGCTGGAAGCCGTTCGTAGCCAACAGGGTGGCTAAAATCCAGCAAACTTCCGGCATACAGTGCTGGAAGCATGTTCCAGGCACCGACAATCCAGCAGACGACATCTCGCGTGGCTTAACACCAGAGAAACTATTGGCATGTGAACGCTGGTGGCACGGGCCACATTGGTTAGCACGCAACGCTGAAGATTGGCCACAAAACACTTCACCACCAAACGAGGCTGAGAGCGCAGAGGAGGAGAGGTTAACTTCACCACGGGTTGCAACAACATCTACAATCTGCGAATTTCGGAACAGGTTGTTTTCCCGAATTTCGGCTTACCACACACTGCAAAGGGTTGTTGCATACGGCTTGCGCTTTATTCATAACGCGAAGCTTCACAAGGGAAATACGGCACATTCAAAACACATACCACCTCTCACTACGGACGAACTCAAGGCGGCAGAACTCAAACTGTGTTACCTATCACAACGAGACACTTTCTTCGAGGAGATACAAGCCCTACAGAAGGGCAAAGAGATTCCAAAGAACTCCAAACTGAAGTGGATCTCACCCTTCATCGACATCGACGGGATCCTGCGCATCGGTGGCCGGCTCACTAACGCACAACTAACAGAAGCAGAAAAACACCCGGTCATCTTATCTTCAAAGCACCCACTTGCCGCACTACTAGCTGTTTCGATTCACTTGCAAAAGTTGCATGCTGCACCACAATTGCTGCTATCTACTCTGCGCCAAAGATTTTGGATTATTGGTGGTCGCAATTTGTGCAAATCCGTGTACCACACTTGCCACGCGTGTTTTAAGGTAAAACCAACACTCATCAAACAAACTATCGCCGATCTGCCAACATCACGCGTCACACCAACAAGGCCATTCTCGGTATGCGGAGTGGATTACTGCGGGCCAATCTACCTAAAACCAACCATCCGCAACAGAAGTCCGATCAAAGCATACATCGCTATTTTTGTATGTTTTTCAACACGAGCGGTACACATCGAACTGGTTGGCGATTTAACCTCAACAGCATTCATAAATGCACTTCGTCGTTTGGTTGCACGCCGCGGTCAAATCAGGGAACTTCACTCCGACAATGCAACCACATTCAAGGGAGCCGCGCACGAGCTGAATCGCATCTACAAGATGCTTAAATGCGACGAACACGATCGAGCTGCAATATTTGATTGGTGCGCGACGAATCAGATGAAGTGGAAATTCATCCCACCGAGAGCGCCGCATTTTGGAGGTTTATGGGAGGCAGCGGTGAAAGCAGCTAAAAAACACATCATTAGAACCATCGGCACTACAAGCATCACGCAGGAGAACATGCTTACCTTGCTTGCCCAGGTAGAGCAATGTTTAAATTCACGGCCAATAACACCTTTATCCGATGAGCCGTGTGATTTAGAACCACTGACACCGGGCCACTTCCTTGTCGGTGGCAATATGCAAGCGGTACCAGACATCGATTACACCAATACGCCGAGCAATCACCTGAAGGAATACCAATTGGTACAAAAACATCTCCAATCGATTTGGGCCCGATGGTATCCGGAGTATCTGCAACAGTTACAAGCCCGGGCCAAATATTGTTCCGGTAAAGCAGCCGTCCTACAACAAAATCAATTGGTGATTATTAAGGAAGACAATGTTCATCCTACCTCTTGGCCCATGGGGCGCATCGTTGCAGTACATCCAGGAAAGGACGGGGTAGTTCGCGTTGTTACACTGCGCACTGCTTCAGGGAAGCATATCGTCCGCGCAGCTAATCGTCTAGCTGTTCTACCAAATCCAGACCCGCTAAGTCATCTTGAAACCACGGAAACCACATGCACTGATTAATGCGCACCTGTAAACCACGCTACATTGTTTACATTCACAAGTGTCAATCACGGATCAAGATAAACAAACACACGCCCACACGCACCCACATATACACACACACACATGATAACAGGCAGATAGGAGATAAGCATTGCGTCAGGAGTACACGATTAGTTTTGAATTCACATTTGCATGAAATTTAAAGAAGTTCCTTCTTTGGTGGCCGGGAATGTGGGAATTAGAATAATTATATAATCTTGCATGCATTTGAACTACAGGATTTAATATTACAATTTTCGAGCATGCATTTAAATTTCACGAATTAAACAGTAGACAATTAAGGATTAAGATTAGGACTACTCGACTGTTATACACTTACACGAACTACTCGAATTACATGTAAATCATTATGGACAAACGAATACACAGTTGCAAACCGACCAGCGATACGAGTGCACACAGTCTCACTTCAATCCTCAAAATATATCACAACCACCCCCTTTCGTGAACATTTTCACAGATCTATTGCGGATTAAATTATTTAAACTGCTGCCCACTCCCGGCCCAAATCCCGGAAGTCCCCAAAAGGGAGTTCTCGAAACTCGAAGCGTGCGAGGCTCACGGGCCTGGAAAAAAAGGTTTCGTAAAACAAAACAAAGCAGCAGCCTGCCTTCCCTAGACACACGGACACGGCGGGTCCGGGCTTCCGGTTGTCGATAATTTATATTGCATAAGATCCCGTATCTCGATTGAATTAGAATAACGAAATAGAAGGGCCCGCCGGCCCGTCGAAATTAGAGAATTAGGCATGGCGTGGCCCACGTATGCTGTATGAACCGGCCCGCACACACACACACGCACGCACTCGGTTGCACGATTTATACACAGTCGTGGGGGTTGGTTGGGTGGTGCGTGGCCCTGACCGGCGGGGTGTCAGGTTTCCTGCTGGAAAACAAAGATAGGACCATTCCGGTTTACCAGAGAGGGAACGGCGCGAAGAGAGGAATAGAGAGATAAAAAAGCACACAGAATTGACCGCGGACAAGCAGCTACACGCTGGGTTTTTGCTGGAAGTCAATCGTGCGCCGTGCGCGAGTGTGAGCGAAAGCAAAATAAATGCTAGCAGGTGCGTGTGAACGGGACAGGCAAAAGCGACCACGACTCGACGTGCCGGAACGGACAAAACAAACAAAAAAGGCGGCACGGGTTCAGAGTCCAGGCCGGCCGATCGGAATTGGATGATAAATTAATAAATGATGAGCTTTAATGGAATAAACACGCTCCGTTCGCACTCCCCGCTTATCAACATCCGACCTCGCTGGGCCGTTCCGAACGGCCGGGAGACCCGGAGATGGTGGAGTGTTGTGTGATCTTGCCTAAGGCATAACGCACGCATCGTAACGCCTCGGCTGTAACACAAACAAACGGAGCGCGTAACTCTAGGCCGTTAACGTGACGCATTGCTCGCAGGCTAATGCTGTGTGCTTGAGCGCCCAGCACTTCATAACAAGAACGGGCCGTACTTGATGGGCGGTTGGATTGCTGCTACTACTCCCCAAGTTGACCCCGAATGCAAAACAACAGCGAAACAAAAAACCCCTTCCAAGCAGCAAACGTAAACACCAAAACAACGAGCAAACATGCGAACGTCACGCACGCGTAAGCCCACCGTATGAGCCCGCACACACACGGCATCAATCTCTCGGTAAGCTCGCGTAAAGCTTTGGGCAAATGAATTCGAGCGCACCTTCGAGCCCGATGTGTGCGGTGAAGATGCTGAAAAAAGAGATTTGAGAGCACCAGAAAACAAACAAACAGAAACTTTTTTCCATTTAAACAAACCGAACCTCAGCGGACCGGTACCAGAAACCGAATCAATCGACAGAAACCGCAACATTTACCGCACGGTACACGGCATCGGATTCGCGGGGGCCACACGCAATCCGTGTAATGCACTGGTAGGCAATGCGGTGGAACGGTTGGTGACGAGATGAAATATTTGGCTGGTAATTGTAGATATCAATTTAATTTTTAAAGACATTAAGACATTTTGATTGGGGTGTTCAGCAGTTAGATAAAAGTAATTATTTGTTGGTTTGAACACAAGATTAAGAAACTCTTCGTAAATGTTCCTCAATCGAAACCAACGAAAGCTGTTCAAACTCTTGCACATTTACTTCAGATCGCTGAAACAATTTGATCTTCTAGACACTTCAGTAGAACCTATCTTTGAATAGACCTTTTGGACCTTATTAGAAAACTTTTACAAGAAAGCAAGTTTCATCTTCTATTAGCTATCGATAATATTAAACTTGAGAATAATGTTATTCAAACGAAAGCGTAGAAATTCATTTAAATTTTTTACGATACATCCGGGTAGTCATGAGTTCTTTAAAAAATCAACATAAAACCTTGACTGATTTTAAAAAAAATAAAAAAATAAAGGATTCCTTAGGAGCTTATTGAGACTTGAACACATCGACTGTGGCGTTTCTTTTTTTTAAACGGGTTGGAGGTCACGACAGCCTCGAACTTCTTAAAGAGCCTCGTATATCCTCTGCATCTGGCTTAACCAGCAGATTCGAACCTTTAAAGATCTCCAAATCCTCCAAGCAGCATGATCCCCAACTGAGTACTTTGTACAAATCTTAAAGTATATTAGTTTGCGTCACACAACAAATTCAATATTGGCTTTAATTTCTGTTAAGATCATACGGACCCTTTATGCATAAAATAATATTTTCAAGACTAGATGTATAAAGCCTATCATTTTGAAGGCCTCCGCTTAGTTATAAAGCAATTTAACAGCTTTGAAGGGAGCACGCAATAAATCCTCTTATAATAAATAATAAAGCAGCATCTTATAAGTACTTATAATACTTATAAGATGCTGCAGTCATGCTGGACATCACTCACGGTCTAGTGATGTCGCATGGTGTTCGAATATCGCTTCGAGAAATCTACGAAATAATTTAAGAAATAACGCATTTCTCTCTAATTAGAAGAATTTGTTACTCAGTCATGAACATTCTTTCGAACCTAAACGGAAGTGCAAAGATCTTGGTACCAGTATTCGCAACTAAAACCCCAGCTTTCTGGACGTGGACCCAGAATTTGACAAAGTCAAAGTTTGACATGTTGTTTGTAAAATTGTTTATCAAGCATCGTGTTACAATCATTCCGGGGTATGATGAACCACAGTTCTTCATAGAACCTGGATCACGAAGTGTCCTCGATGTGGTACCACGATTTGCTAGTCATAGGATTTAGATTATCAGTATGAAACCACTTCAATTCCATGTTTGGCTCTACTTCCTAAAATCCTAAAATAAATCAGGTCTAATATATGTATAACATCCATTGATGTTAAACTATTGGAATAATTTAGCTATAAAGCGGCTATGCCTCCTTAGCAACTGATTTAGTATTTTATGACTATATTTGTTTGATAACAAAGCGAAATTCTCTTAGCCGCGTTCGAAAGGAAGATGTGTGTGTGTGGAAGGACGATATGCGGAAGGACGATGGAGGAGCCGCTCTACGAGCTGTACGATAATCTCACCATCCAGCAGCAAATTAGACTCAACAGGCTCCGGTGGGCTGGTCACGTCATGAGAATGACACCGGATGCCCCAGCCCGTAATGTCCTTTTAGTCCGTTCACAGGAACAGAGAAGGCGTGGTAGGCCCAAATTGAGATAGAGTGATTGCGCCTTGATAAGTAAGTAAGTAAGTTTGTTGATTACGTCTACAGGTAGAAAATCCTCAGCACTGATTTCAATATTTGTTGAACTATTTCATGCGATTTGATAGGTACAAGCGTTAAATTAGTATAAAATGTTATATGTACAATATTCAAACTATCAATTTATAACAAATCTATTCTTCAAATGGTCCTTCGAGTCCTAAGCCGTTTAACTTAAATGGGAATGAGTTTTGAATATTCATACATACACTCATGCACGGGGTATTACTAAAGCTACAATCAAGCATTCTAAAGACCTGGAAGTGTGACTCGAATCCACTTTGATTGGTTGCAACATTTACCTCTTACATACAAATTCGAACTAAGCAAAACATCAAAATACAACATGCATATCAAGTCACCAACCGATACTTGTTTGACTCTACTGCACCATCAAATCAAATTTGCTCGTGAAAAACCAAAACAACCCTCAACTGTTTGTGCGAGGTGGCGAACGAATCCGATTTGAATGTCAAGTACAAAAAGAGGTGTGTGTGTGCGAGAGAGAGAGGAAGAATCAACCAAGCAGCTCCAACAAAAAAGGACACACAAACACCAGTACCAATTAAGCGGCTAAAAACCGGATACTCAATGTCGCTGGCATGGTTTTTTTTCTGTTCAATTCCCCCTTTCACATACGACGGAAATCCGATCCACCTGGCCAGGCCACATTACCAGCCCAGCCCGATTGTTTCGGTCACCTGGGCAACGCTTGGGATGGAAGATGGGACACCCCAAAAAGGGCACATGAAAAACCTTTTGCATTACTAGCTTCCAGCTACAGCGAGCCGATCGGGTGTCGGGAAATGGGTTTTGGCCGGATGGGTACGCGGAAACAGTGCGGTGGCCGAGGGTACCGAGACTCTATTCTATGCTGGTGCTGTAGTGTCACGTTTACCTTCACGGCATGGCGCATGGTGGTGCGAGGTTTATGCAATAGTTGTGCAACAGTTTGATGAGACCGGCCCGGTGGAAATGTGTTGTTGTTGTCTGAGAGAGGGACAGAAAGAATAAAAAGTCTCCCTATTCCGATAGCAAAAAAAGTGTCGCTCGCTGATGCTGTGCCTGTCACAATTTGCTCGACCACATATGCACTCTTAATTAGTACGAGAATTCGAACCCATTTGCACGTTCGATCCGGCTGGCTGGATGTGTGTCGTTCGACCAGTCCGTTTTTGTTGCCTGCCTTCGTACCTAACATTTATTAGGCCGGTCTCGCATGATTGAGTCTCGGGCGTGAATGGGGCCCGATAGTTCTGTAAAGTTCGCCGCAGCGGAATGAAACACAGCCGGACGAAAGCGAAATGATAGAGCAACATGTTGAAATTCAAATCAACCACCGGGGCTGCGCATCATCAATCATCAGCCCGGGCTTGGAAAATAGTGGAGAAAAAGAGGGAATTAAACGTCCTCTCCACGCGTTCTCCTTCCGCCACCGAACGACCGAAAGCACACTCCATTTACATACAATCAATTTATGTATTCAATCAATTGATTTCGCATCAAACCCGGTTAGCTTTTTCATCCGTGCAAGCGAACTAGCGGCCAAACTTCTCGCGTCAGCTTTGATGCCGTACGCTGCCATCCCCGGGACGTTGCTTGTGCATTCATCGATGTTGCATTTGCATCCGCTGTGTGTTCTAAATGCGCTTTTGCTTCCTAATCCCTGCTCCACCTGTCAGTCGGGTCGGGTCTGGTCTGGGCTGGGGTCTAGGCCTTGAGGGGAGGGGGGGGGGGGGTGAGCTGGATTGGGTGTATTTTATTAAAAGTTTCATTCATGATTTAGCCGAGGATTGCATTTAAATTAAACCAAACGCGATCCAACCGCAAAGCCTGTCGTATTAGATTTGCGATTGATATGATTTTTGTGTGTTCACGGGTGCGTTATCGGCACCGTTATTTAATGGTAAAGTTGCTGTTTGTGTGTATGTACGTGGATCCCGCTTGCGATGCGGGATTGCTGAATGATGCTGGCGCAAAGCGAAAGCAAAAGCGTTTAGAACTTAAAGCGCTGCCAGCGGGATGCTTTAAAGTGAAATCATGAAATAATGATGCAGCAACGGTCAACATACACAGTTGAGGTCGGGTTATGAAAGCTAAATTTTTAATCCTAGGCAAGATTTATAAACGAAATAAATGAATAAACACCAAAAATGTTATAAATGAACAATTCTTAGATTTGCAAAAAATAAGTTACATGGATAAAAACTTTTAACCCATGCCGGTTAAAATAACAAATCCAAACTGGTTAAAATCAGTAGAGAATATCGGAATAGGATCAGCTGCTTGAGGAGTATACAGACTAATAAGCCTCCCGGCCACGACAGCTGAGAAATTTTTTCAGGCTCTCACTTTTTCATGGTTTGGTGTTTCTCTTAATTATAGCATGCAAAGAGAGTAGCTTTACTGAAATAAATAAATGATAGGTTTCAAAGGAAGGCTAAGTATACAGACTTCCCAAAAAAAAAAAAATTCCCTACAGATTGACGAGATTATCAACTGTCTCCACTAGTTTTCTTATGATCCG
Organism: Anopheles stephensi; assembly: GCF_013141755.1. Taxonomy (NCBI): domain Eukaryota; kingdom Metazoa; phylum Arthropoda; class Insecta; order Diptera; family Culicidae; genus Anopheles; species Anopheles stephensi. Next base: position 373,750 of record NW_023405226.1, read on the forward strand.
TCAGTCGTTCTTTAACGAAGCTATATCAATCCTAAGCGATACGGCCAGGCCGTTCTTTATGAATAAAAAAAATTATAGAACCCTTGAACGGCAGGGGCCTTATCAACTTTTTGTGTTTCTTCTGGCTGCAGATCATTACAAAATAAGTTTTGAGGATTCTAAAGAATCCAAATGCCCCGATGCCCCTGGATTGCATCGATCTACCTAGACATACATCAGCTATTGTCTGATATTGATTGTTGAATAGGTTATTCTGGAGCAACTATGTTTCAACCAGTGTACAATCCGCATTTGAAGCCTTGTTAATACTTGAACTGCTTCTTCAGGCTAATCAAGTTGGAGTGATGATGGTCAGGCATCTTCCCACCGAAAACTCGAGATCAGGACCAGAATATGGTCAGCAGATAGAGTTTCAATATCGTAAAATGCAACAGAAACTAATGAGACAATAATTCATCCACATCTTGACGTGCTTTCCTTTAGCTTTAAGGACTCTTAGCCGAAGAGTCAAGCCTGCTATCAAAACGTTGACGAATTTTCCTGGGCAACATTCGAATTTTTATAGAACATTCACAGTAAAAGATGTCCAAATTCAAGCAATGAATATTTGCTTCGTAAGTCTGACGGTGCTTTTGAAACTATTCTTTCGATGTTAGGGGGCTTTAGGATCGATTAAAGAGACTCCAAAAGAGGGATAGAGACGCAAACAAATACATCAAATTAACTGAATCTTTTCTAATGAAATCTTTTTCTTTTATTTCATCAGGAACTGACCGTATTGCTAACTAAGTCCTTTAACTTAACTTAAATCCCTTTTTGCATCAGAAAATGGCTTTGGTTTGCATGGAAACACCTACGATTAAACAATACTAAAACTCAATCTCAATCAGGAATCGTGACGTTCTAAGGACTTAATGCTTGAAATAACCAACAAGACAAATCAATTAGATGCTCCAGGACTTCTCCGATTTGCTCCCCCAGCTTCCAGAATCCCATTCCTTATCCTAAAAGGATCCTGTTTCAAAGCAGTTGCTTCTTCTTGAGATGAAGAAGCCACGAGGCTTATATGCCGAAGATGAATGGATGCATCAGCTAACAAGCAGGATTATGTTCTCCTACGAAACGTAAGGCGCATTAAGCCTATGACCATGTTCCGAAGATTTGTAGCCCGGGGATTTTCTTTAACATTTGTTGAATTAGACCGACTTTGACGGCTTTATTAGTTATTGGAAACACATTTCAATTCTTTTTAAATACTTAACAAAAGAAAAGCTAAATCTTTATACAATTTAAAGCTACAAAATGCTATTTCTTACTACCTTTTGTCCATTATTAAAGTTCTGAAGCACTTTGGCTCGTATCTCATTCAAACCTAGAGCTTAAATGCTCCCAAATCTCTCCAAAAAACTAATCGCCTAAAATTGAACCCACAAAACAAATGTAAATTTCAACTGCAAACTAATAGCGCTAAGTGCTCCCGTAACGTTTCGGGTTGATAGCACCACCAGAGAATTCCACATTTGCGTTTAGTGCGTTTCGGGGGACCGGTGCGAGCGGTACTAGGATTCAAATCACTTCCTTAAAGTACAGAGTCCACCCTCTTGCCCCTGACCTGTTTGCCTTTCTTTGTGGGCAATTTATTATCCTACCAGGGTAAGGCTTATGCCTTACGGTGCCAAAGCTTAGCCCACAAACCCCTTCCCGAGGAAGAAATCCTTTGATGCGGTTTTAAACAGTCTTTACTGTCGTCCAAAAAGCATCCACCCGCTTTTACTTTAATACGTTTAAGAGTTTGTTTTCTTGCTTAAAGGAACTCCGAAGCCCCAGAGTTCCGTTGGCTACAATGTCATCAACAAGGCCAGACGAACTTTAAGAAACGAAGGCGGTACGGTTAGGCTACCGTCTTCCTCACTCGCTTACCAACCCCAACCAAATTTTCTTTCACATCCCCCAGAAAGAAACAGGAACTCATTTTCGTTCTACAATTTTTGGGGAAACACCTAAGCTCTTGTTCCGAATCGGTTGGTTTTCGGGGGGGTTTGTGTGGGTAGCTTGGCAAACCCCAACACACAAAAAGAAACGGGTGACAAGAAGTTAGTTACAATGAGTTTTTCGGGGGCCTTCTTCTCGTGTCGAATGGGAGAAAAGCACATTGTGTACACGGTGCTGCATTATGCAGAGGTGTGTGTGTGTGTGTGTGGAGAGCAGCATGTTTGTATCTTCGTTGGATCGTTCTATGCACTATCTCGGCACCACCGCGTTAACCTGGGCTTGTCGCATTGCGCCGCTCGAGAAAGGTTTATGGCAAGCATTCTCGGTCGGCACAACACATCTGTTCAAGCAATCTTGCCATCGATAGGCACCTTTCGCTTGAAGCCCTTGAAGAAAGGGGGTGGTCCCGTGCTGGTGAGAATCGATGCCGGTGTGCGTGTACGTGTTGTTCTAACGATGTAAGCCCCTTGCCTAATGCATACGCCCCGGATGCAGAGGGCATGAATAAATAAATTGCGTTGCATGTATGTTGACACAAGCCGCCAAGGTGTCAAAGCGTAATGCAAGGCGGGGGCTTATTAAGCCAGTTACTTAGCCGGGCGGCAAGTTAATTTAATTACTCCACCGCCCAACTCTACCCGTGGTTCGCATCCCGCACCGACCGAACGAACGAACAAGGCTGATGAACATCCATTAATCGGAAGTGAAAAGTCAGCGGCAGACAGATTTTGTGGCCACCTGCTTTTCCATAGCGCTCCAGCGTGAGTGGCGTGCACCTTCAAGAAAGTGCTTTCGCCTCCGAAGCGTGGTTTGATGGTGTCAGCTTAATGTCACCCACTTGGGGCAGCCCCAAGCCCCACCGCACCGCGCACGCTCTCCCACCTTAAGTCTTAAATGGGAAGATAAATGTTACAAACATCAGGAAGGAACTACAAACTCGCTCCCTGTCAGTCGGCTGATGGAAAGGAATTCGATTTATGTTGGAAGACAGGCTGATCGCTTCTGGATGCGATGGCATGAGGTGGGGGGCAGGACAATTGCTGACGGGAGGAGGTTGGGAAAGAAATAAATGAAAACAGATTAAAACAAACAAACGCGTCAACAACGGCGAGGACATTCACCGTAATATCGACAGCCCGATCGCCCCGAAACCGAACCGGTCGTGATGTCTAATGAAATTAATTAATTTAATCGAACAACATAAATTGGGTGATTCGAGTCCATCCCTGGGGCTCTGGACGGGCGGCTGTTGTGCCGTGGGCAAGGGGACTCTTTCAGCGCCAAACGTCCGTCGTGGGTGATGACGAATGGGAAGGGACCGGAGGCACACATAAATTCCACATCGTTAAAGCCAGTTTATGGGTTTCTCTTAACTTTATTGAGTGGTAGTTGCAGTTCGCCCGGCTGGATGTTGTTGGAACACACACGCACTGAGGGGGGTGAAAAAAATGTATCGCAGAATAAAATTGTTTGATTGCTAAAAATGTTTTCCCTTGCGTTTGAAGGGGGATGAGTGAGAGTTTCCCTGCTTTTTTACTTTGCTGCTGTAAAATTGAGTTTTATTGGTCCATTTTGGTTACTGAATTGTACATCAAATTATTATCAAATGCTCAGAACGCTTTTCACACCATCGATCACACGGACATCCTGGGTTCTTTGCCATTAGGTATTATTAAATTTAAATGGATGACTGAACGTATAAACTTTTGACCACTTTTCTTGGCTCAAAAAGAAATAAACTATATTTTTATGGATTTTAATCAAATTTTTTGACCTAGTCAGACAGTTTGCTAATTCTTATTTTTCCCTTACGGTAAATAGATAAGTATTTTGTTGACTTCTTAGCTCGGACCCCTAGACATCAATCGAATTTAATAGCTGATCAGTAAAAGGCCATAATGATGGTGAAAGAGGAAATAATAGCCTTGCTGGGATGGGCGTTGTTCCCGAGGGATTGCTTTAGCATGTAATTAAATTGATTGTTGACCAACCATAAAATTAAAACGCGGGTCATTCAATCATTCTACAAGGGGATGGAATCGTTGAATTGAACATCGAACATGATTTTGAAGAGTTGCATTTTGTTTTTTGCATGTAAATAAAACAATAAGCACAATCACAAGTATTTCTTCTTCTTCTTCTTTGGCTTAATGACCTCTTAGGTCATTGGCTTACTAGACTTGGCTTACCTTGCGACCTTGGCTTGCTAGGCTTTATGATACCGGATAGTCAGTTCTCACTACGGGGACGGGGACAGTCCTGCCGTATGTCGATCTGCGCCGCTGTCGTTTGCACCACCGGGTCTCCCCTGTACATAACCTTTTTATTAATCTCAAATTATATTGTACTGTTTTGTTGTTTTTTTTACTTTATATTTATAATAATATATTTTTATAGCTGCTTTTATACTATAGGAAAAATAAAGCATCACTCTAGTGTGACGCACTTGTAGTGCCACAAAGGGTGAAGCATACAACATGGTTTTGAACGTTTTTATCCAAGATGTAATTTACATCAGCTGAAAGATATCTTATGCTCTTTCTTATGAGAAGAATGCTTATCATATTGCTTATGAGAAGAATGTTGAACCCAAACTTCAATAAAATATGAACAATAAAGTAAATAAAAACAAAATGCTAGAATGACTTAAGCTTCTAAGAGACACATCAAAGCTTAAAATACTGGATAGCGAGATGATTTGGAAGATAAATTACTGATGAATTTCATTTGAGCTGAATTATTCTTGAGTTACAAACTCAAAGCTCTTGCCATTTCAGATCTGCATGACGTAGATGCCAAGGTTTATATGTCCTCTTCAAAAGAGATTTCGACGTTTCTAGGGTGCATTTCAACTAACTCAGTACTGTTTCAAAATTAGTCAGTACTGTTTTGAACTGGGACCGCCCCAGCTGTGGCCGAGGCAACAGCGGCGCCGGTCTTCACACGACAGGGCCGGGGTTCAAATCCCATCCAGACCACCTCCCCGTACGTAAGGCTGACTACTTTACTACGGGTAAAATTAAGTCACAGAAAGCCAGAAATGGCAGGCCGAGACCTCTCGAGGTTGTAGTGCCAGGGGAGAAGAAGAAGAAGTTTCAAAATTCAATCAGGAATCCTCCTAATACTGTCTTCTGCCCTATTCTTTACCTATACTAAAGTTCTATAGATGAGATCGTGTTAATAGAAAGTAGATCTTCTCCGGATGCTGGAAGAGATCGAAGAAAAGAGATAAGCTTTTACACGTTTTGTTGACGATAGTGAAGTTGAGAAAATCACAACACATTTGATATTATAACAAGTTATTTAGCTATCTTCTTTCTTGCTACTACAACCTCGAGAGGTCTCGACCTCGCCATTTCTGGCTTTCTGTGACTTGATTTTACCCGTAGCAAAGTGGTCAGTCCTGCGTGGGTAGAGGCGGTCTGGATGAGATTTGAACCCCGGTCCTATTCCCCCGGTTTACTCAACATAAAGCTAACCATAGTATCTTCATGAAAAAACTCAAATAAAAATGATGTCCACAAAACAAACGCCATTTTAGTTATTTCGACTCCTAACCATTGCACTAAATGCATTGATTCTTATCGATCGTGTTAACAAAAGACTACGATCTGTAACACTGTCTGTTAGCTCTCGCAAAATTTTGTCTACGTAATGACCCTCACCTGACGCTCACACACTATGCCGTGATATCCATCTCATTAACTTACAAGGCTTTAGGTTTAATCCACTTTCCAAAAGCTTGACCCGCATCCACGATGAAGGCCAACTAAGGCTCCTTTATGCTGTAAACAACAGTGACACAAAAACAACCCCAAAAATCGTCCCTCTTATCGACGCCATATTAAACAATTTCCATCCACCACACCATGCAATGTTCTTCCCCTGCTCCCGTGATGCATGATTTATCGAGTCAAAAAGTTTAGCGTTAAAGTCGAAATCATGATTTATAAATTACTCTATCTCTTTCTCTCTCTTTCTCTCCCTCTGTGTTTTTACCATCCTAATCCCCTATCGCCAGCCGGATGTAATCGTCACTCGGTCATGGATCGTTATGGACGGTACCGGGCGAACACTTTTGAAGAAAAGCTCCCGAAACACCCCAAAAACTCTCTTGCACCATTCTATTATTGTGCGGAACTTTATCCTTGTGCATCCTTCCGGCCAGAATGTTTCATGCAGTGGAGATGTGTGTGTGTGTGTGGACAGTGCCGAAGTTTCCGAAAGGCTTTCGAAACAAGACTGCTCTTCCGTGTCGCCGGAGTTGCAAGCGTTCGAATGTGCTTCGAAGATCCTTCACTGTCTTTTCCAAAACTTTGCAAAACCTTCCCAAAAAACCACCATTTTCCACTTCCTACTGCTTACAGCGTGGTATGATGCTCTGGACCATAGATACACACTCACACACTCATTGGTGGCCCCACATTAGCCATATGATGAACGCAACTCGCCCCGGAACGAAACGTTACCCCCAAGCAAGACAACGCTGCCGTGCTACGGATATTGAAGCGTCGTTCGCTCACTTCGCCCGGAAGGAAGTAAAGTTTTTATCTGTTAAACATACATTTGCGGTCGAGACGTGGATTAAGGGTACGGCCAATCCCGTACGAGCTTAAAATGTTTAAAGCGCTCTTTTGCGGTGTTGCGTGGCTCTCAAGCCTGCATGCATTTTGCATTCTGCCAAAGTGCGCTAACCAATATTTTAGTGCACTTGGTGCACAGTGTGAGTGGGTCCAGCTGTATACAGACTTCCTGATCGTGTACATGGCACGCTTGTGTAGCGTTTAACGTATTTAGGGTTTTTTTTTGGCATTTGTAAACGTTTCTGTCCAATAATATTTAATCCTTGCTTTCGGATTCTTGTGCAGAAGACGAGGAAAAAAACGGACCGAGTGTTGTTGGCGTCTGATGCTGTATGCAGCATCTCTCCACTGGACCGAGAAATGGGTTTGAATTGACCAAAGAAGTTTAGAAGTTTTTGGGCGTACTGTCTGGAGCAGAGCTGTGTTGAATGCCGACAAGCATATATTTATTTCCGATTGGAGCATTTTGGAAAAACGAGATTATGAGCTTGGGTGTGAGATTGTTTTTGTATGTGTGCGTGTGCTTCTTTTCATAATAGTTAGCTAGCTAGGAATTGGGGACGCTTTGTATACAATGAATTCAACTGGGAAGACCTACAAGGTTCTAGGTCTTATCATTACAAGCACTAATTTTAGACAGTGTATAATAGACATCACTGTACATGATTTCTTGCCTTTTCTATTCTACGGCTCGTAGCTCATTTATTGCTGGGACTATCCTTCTTGAACTTTAGAAGTCTAAATTGAGCGAGATCAATAAGTTAGATAGTTGTGATAATCACCAGTAACCGTGACAAATCCAACACAATATGCGTGGAATCAGTGAGTCTCACCTGCCAGAATAATTATACAGAAGAAGGTTGTTAAGCCACTGTTATTTTAAGTAAAGCCACAGGATTGGTTTATTGTGTTTGTGTTTTTTTTATTCGGTAAGAACAGCCTTAAGTCCTTGGATCGTGTTCTTCGTGGCTTTTCCATAGATTTAAAGAGCTAGTGATCTTCCGTCACTCTAGTCAAACTCAAAGAGCTCTTACAATATTTTTCAGAAGATCTCAAAACATGATGCCCAAAGGATCCCACCGCAAAACGCACAACAATAGCTCGAAATGAAAGGTGTTCTAGTATGATCTTATGTATTCCAGAGAAGGGGCCAATTATGACAACTTTATTCTCTAAAACTAGTCTCTCAAACCTCTGCCAGCTTTGAGCATTAGTCGTTGGTTACTATTCGACAATTTAGGCGCTTTCTGTTGAACTTAGTAAAATTTCAATATTCCATGAACTACGTACAAACAATACTGTTTGTTTTTAATAAGCAACAACAAAATTTGTTGTTCGGCTACATTGTTGTTCGGCCAGAACCCTTGGTGTTGGCTGCCAACCGTTCATACTCAAGCTTGTGGGAACTTCTCCTCGCTAAATACTTGTCGCGACGGACGAAGCTGGCACTGCATAGAAAATTGTTAGTCCCAGTACTCACATACGCCTCTGAGACACTGTCCAAAACTCATTTACATTCGAGAGAAAGATGTACAGAGGAATTTTTGATCCCAATATTGTGTGAACGGACGATGAAGGAGCCGATATAATGACGGACTCTACGAGCTGTACGATGATCTCATCATCAAGCAGGGAATGAGATTCGCCAGACTCCGGTCTGGCTGGTCATGCCATGCGAATGACACAAGCCGACCCAGCCCGTAAAGTCCTTTTAGGCCGCTCACACGGGCAGAGGATTCGTGATTGGCCCTAATTGAGATTGAGCCTTCGCCAGAAAGGCCGAGATATTGGATTGAAAGACAACACCCTTACACCACGAGTGGTATCCCGGATTGGTGCAGCAGACTAAGATCGCGAAACGGTTGAAGTGCCTGATAATAATGTAGGTAAGTAAGCATTTTTTATGTAAAGTTTTAACTCTGATAGATTTACTATAAATCTTTCTCTATGACATATTTGTACTCCTTAACGTCTATTTATTTATATTTTTAATATTAGTGATGTCGTATAGGCATCCTAATCACTATATCTCTAAATAAATGATAAATTATAAGTTTCAAGTACCTAAACTTACAGATATAAATTAAAGTACTTGAATCATTTGAATTTGAGACCCTCAAAAAGCTTTTTAATATTTTGTAAGAAAAGTGTGGTCTATTCTAGAATTTAGACACATGACTAAAGATTTTATCAATTGTCCACCATTCATCATTATTTGTTTGATAAGGCTTACTATTTAAAAAATGACGATTGTGAGGCTCCTTTAACAGCTGATATTTTTTAAACACGTCAACACGATATCTAAGAAGCAAAATAATTGTTATAAGGCTTCACTTACAATCATGAGTTCAAAAAATATTTAAAGCCCTGGTTAGGGACGCTTCTATTCCGAAAGCACTCCAAAGCGATAACTTCATCTGCAATTCAATGACGCCCTAAAATCAAAGAGGCTACGGATTGATGTTTTCCGAAATTGATTTTCTTTGACAGGGCAGGTCCAGTTTTTTCGTCTCGCAAATACGCAACACTTTGGTACGCTGCAGGCTGGACCCAATTGTTGCACGGCACAGTTATTCGATTCGATTGCCAAGCGTCCGAAATCTAGTTTGTTATCAAACTCACCAACAGCAAAAACGAGAGCCTTCTCAACCTACGCATAGAAATAAAATACACTAAACATCTAACCGTGAACGTAAATATAGTCGAAACTTGCTTTCATACCATTTCCCCATGTTCGGTGTACAGGGTATTAGGTCGGCTGGTGGTGCACGGTTGTACAATTTACATATTCCCTTTGCCCTCTTTGCCCTATTCCTGCTCGCCCTCGCAACGAAATGGGTATGTGTGGAAAGCTGTGGCATGGGACGATTTAGAATTTAAATCCAAAAACACACACATACACACAGCGACCAGTGCGACAACGATTCTCGCCATTTAATTGAATCAGTAATGCACTTTGTTGCACGGACTCGCGCAATAGGGGAGCAGCAGCTGGCGGATGACTACTGGAACGAGAGCCAGCATGCATTAGCCGGGGGGGGGGGAATGCATTTTCAAATCACATTTTGCACTGGGGACATGGACACTGCTGGGCATTTCTGGGATGGGGGAGCCGGATCGGAACAAAAGCTCATCCTCATTCAGGTCCGTAACTAGAAACAAAAAGCCGGGAAAAGGACGCGCGCACCAGAGCTGTGTTTGTAAAATAATAACGACATTTTTATGGTTCGTGTGTCTGGCGTCGAATGTTTATGGCTGCTCGCCTCTGCCATGGGAAGCTTAGAAGCAGGCCCTCTTCAAACAGGAAAACTCGGTGTAGGGTGTAGCAATGCAGGCAGATTCATTTCCGTCGGAATGCGTTATCTTTTCGAGGGAAAGTTTTTTTTTGCCCCAGCATTTCCCGGCAACTTTATGACAACTGTACGGAAGGATGTATGGATGGTTCAGATGGATCATTTTCACCAGAACAAACAAAATCCCCTCTTCTCGAGTCTCACAACCCCCCAAAAGAAAGGAAGTGTGTGTGTGTGTTCACTGGAAGAAAAAAATGTAAAGTAAATTAATATTATTCAATGATGGTTTGCACGGAATTTCTCATCCAGCCTCCTCTTTTTTTGGTCCAGGATGACTCCCCTGAAGCAAGGAAAAGGTGGAAAAAGTGTGCAGGGAAAGTGAAACATAATTTCCACTGACAATGTCTGAAAGAAATGGGATGTTAAAATAAGAGAGACACATTCGAAAAAGAAGTGTTACTTTCGACGTGACAGTATCACCGGGCTGGAAACCGTCCGTGATGAGGCTTTCGGCCGAGGCCTTTCCCGGGACCGGGACGCGTTCCCGAAAGTCCGAAACGTGCGCAGAATGGTAACGATTGCCCTTGTCGGGTGGGTCCGGACTCCCCAACGAGTCCTCGGCAATTGAAGTCGAAAAAAGCCGTTGCCACTGGTCCAACTGGTGTAGAATATCTATTTGTATGAAAAGGGCTCCGAGGGTTTTTTTGTCTTTTCTGCACCCGCGCAACATTTCACTTTCTTCTTTTGTTATTATTATGGTAATCATTCGGTGGAAATATATTCCACCAAAGACACGTATATAGAAAGGCCCGGATAGTTAGTGGAAAAAAAAACACCTATCTCCCATTGTAACGCAACGAGGTCCAGTATAAGGGACCTCAGTGTTGGCAGCATTTAGCAAAAAATCATTTAAAATTCGAACCGGGTTGGTCCGAAACCATTTACTCCCCTGATCCAGAAAGCTGTGACAAAAAAAACAGGTCCTAGTGTGGCCCTTTTTCCATCCCCCCCTCCAAAACACTCCTGGCCCTGAGAGGTGGTAGTGAATTTGAAAATTGAATAAAATAATTGATTGAATTGATATTTGATTGATCCCACTGCTCGATTTGATATCGATTCATTGGGGTATCGGAGGGAACCCTGCCCGGAAAGGAGACGTGGAGGGTTTGTTTTCCTTTCTAGGGCAAATTTTGATTCAACCAGTATCAACCACTCCGGGTTTGTTTGTTTGTGTAAAATCCGACGATCGAAAACAAAATGGAGCATAATTGGAAGTGGGACTCCATTTCCGAGTACGGTATGGGTAACATCCATCTGTTGCCGTATGCGATCGGAACGTTTTGCTTTGCTTTGATTTGTACCGGGAATGGGATGCAAACAAAAAAAAATGTAATGTTGGCCACTCGCAACACATCACGATTGGTAAAACAATTAGGAGTAACAGCGTGAAACAGTCATTGGATTCTTGTTTTTTGTATTGATGAAGAACGTCCAGGGCTTATTGCTATCAGATCCTTGTTGGATGTTTATTGTTTTGAGATAGTTTTGGTATCATTTTTTCTAAGTTATATCCTATTCTGACACTGGAAGATATGAACGACATCATACTTAAGTCACAATCAGCAAGGATTAAGCGCATCTAAATAGTGGTTTTCCAAAAAGTCCATGTGAATTGAATCATTTATTAAAACAAAGATTTCTAGTCCTTGATAATAATCTCAGCTAAGTGCAGACGTTTGCTGATCGCAAATCCACACTTTTCTATCGGAAGATTCCAAGCCATCATACCACCATTATAATAGAGAAATGAAGATTAAATATAGAACAAATAGCGTTAGTTCCTAGTCTCTACATAACAGTGATGAAGTCTTCTGGATTATTTATGGAAGGTCCAGGAAGCTGAAATCTACTATCAGATCCAAGCAGAATTACACAGACAAAGAAGAATAAACGAAGTCCAATAACTCAGAGTCTTTTATAAACTAGCTAGCCACCTAAACATGTTCTCCATGATTTTACTCGCAAAATCGTCCTCTGTCGATGTGAACGACCTTAACAAGACTTTACGGACTGGTTCGTTCAGCATCATTCTCATCACATGTCCAGCTCGTCAAGGCACTAGTACGAAGAGCCTCAACACGATGATGTCTAAGTCTATGATCACTTTGGAGAGACTTACATTAGATGTTGCACGGGGTTTGGGTAGCTTACTCTAGCATCATGTTGAAGAGAAGAGATAAGTATGTCTAAGATAAATTAAGATAAGGATCGAGCGAATCTGCAGTCCTGTTTTCTTTCCTTATTCAAAAAAAAGTTAAATCAAGCCACAGAACACCAGAAATGGCAGGCAGAGATCTTTCGCGGCTGTAGAGCAATAGAAGAATAAGTTGTTACCAAAAATTTTAAATTTACTGGAGATCTCGTTATCTTTAGCATAATATTTGCCAAAAAAAAAGTGGGAATAGATACTCCACAATAAGTAAGAGCTACACAAAACAATTATTCTTGGAACAATACAGATGACCTTATACACAGCAGCACACATTTGTAGCTTGACGAAAGGATCTCGTTTTCTCAATGATTGGGAAAACATCTTACCAAGAAAGACTTAAAAATATATAAAGAGATCAGCCTGAGTGATAACTTAGAGGAATGTTGATACTGTTAACAAATAATTAAAATTAATACAGGGTATCCCAACGTTGTTTAAAACTTTCCCAAATATGTTTGTTTTCGATCCGGCGATTTTTGACGCTTTTCCGTACAGTTTTGGTATTTCGACCGTTTTCTTACGATCTCCCAAATATTAGTTCCCCCAAATGGTTTTTTGAAAGTCAAAAAAAAAAATTATTCATTTTTTAGTAAATAATTTTCAATAAATAAAAGGAAACTGGATGAGCTTTATTTGGCACGGCCGATTCGACAACTGAATTGGTCTTAAGCTATTACAGGCCACCCGCGTTTGCTCGCACCGCCCATCACTCGCTTCGTGTAAGTTCAACCTAACATAACTTCAAACCTAACAAGTAAGTTCAACCTAACTTGTTAGGTTTGAACAAGTGAGTTCAACCTAACAGTAAGTTCAACCTAACATAACTACTCGACGAATGTAATTTCGTTTAGTGAGTTTTATAGTTCACTTCAGTGAGTAAAGAGTGAGTGGGGCAAAAACTATAAAAGGTTAAATTCGGAGAAAACCTTCGGGGGCATTTAACTAGTGGCAATACACAGTTTTTCGTTATTATTCTCCGAAGCAGCAAACGAAAACTCCGCGAATGTTCCCGAATGTATAGGCAAAACATGATTTTGTTATAGGACAAAACACATTTTAAATTATTTTTGAAAATAAACTGGTAAACCTTACAAATCAAAACCGCGGAACGAACCCAAAACATTCATGGTGGAACATCAAAAATCTCGAAATGAAACCTTAAATATTTGGGATACCGGCAAAAATCGATGGGAATGCATCAACATTCTCGGAACACCCTGTAATGTATAATTTCTGCAGAACAAAATGAGTTTTAACAATTGTTCTTCTTCTTCCTTGAACCCCGGTCCTGCCGTATGAAGGCCGACGCCGTTATCGCCTCGGCCACCGGACCGCTCCATTTAACAGTAACAGTATTTACAGATTTAACAGTATTTACAGTATTTATTGGAGGTCTCATCACGTCATCTTTCACCTTCTGATCCACTCACTGTGGTTTGATTTGTTCACTCCTGTATAAATCTAATGTCACTACTGTTTCTTTAGCCCCTTTACTTCTTAACCTTTACGGAAGAGAAATACTTAAGCTAGCCCTCCAACAAACACTTCCTTTATTTCACTCTTGCTACTTACGCAAAGGCGCATACTTTAAGAGATTATTTTCACTGCTGAACGCCGGCATGAGAACCGCTTTAAATATTTAGCGTAATCCGCTCGCCTTCTTGCGCCACAGTTTTGACCGACCAGTTTGAAAAGGCATCTGTTTCCCAGAAGCGGGAACACTCCCAGGGCGGTACACTACTCACTCAGTTTCAATTATTGTTATTATTATTTTAATCCTTACCCCACCCCCCCCCCCCATTTTCCCCCAGCCCGTTTTTTTCCCGACAGACACACGAGCAAACCTAGACACAGAACACACTTTCCCGCTTGACGAATGCGAGATTGGAATAATAATGCCAGTAATTAAAATTGAAATCCAACGGAATGCAATGCGCCGATAATAAAGAGGCGCGCGGGAAAAAAATGGAAAGCACCGGCGTGGCGTGGTGTGGCGAAGCGATGCAGTTCTACGCTTCTGTTCTGCTCCGGGTGGGTTAATTTCAATTAAATTGACGCCAATGGCAGAGCATGGGTTTCGGTTTGGGAAAGGCAAAAAAATCCCATCCCATCTTTTTTTTGCTCGTCTCTCCTTTCGACCGCATTGAAAGAAAGTCGCTTGGACGACGTCTGGAATTCTTAAACGAAATCCCCCGACTGGTGAGTGCGGTCGGACGTGGAAGTGCACCAAAATGGAAGTGCGAAAAATGGGAAACAAATTGGATTAGCGTTCTTTATTGCATCAATCACTGTTGGCACCTTGCGCTGGAGACGATGTTCGGTAATGGCCGTGAGGCACTGATTTTCTTGACGCTTGCAACGACCGGTGGCCAGCTGGTTAATGAAATGAGGGCTTCAAATATGCTTCGCGTGCATGTTACCTCTGGGATAAAGTTGAGCAGAATGGAATAACTTCAAACCCCAGAATGGAATAACTTCAAACAGAACCAAATAGCTCAGCGTTTAGAACGCATTCGTCCAACCAGGTCCTTCACAGCGCTCGTTTATTTTCGCATTAGCGCCCACAGCTTCAAAGTAGATCGCGAAATGATTATCAACTCGCGCGCAATGTTCAGCAGCGGATAATCATGTCGCACGAACCTTCGGCGCGGCCCGGCACTATCCACAACCGGGCGTGTAGTCCTTTTACAAACTACAACTGGATGAATACGTAATTACTGGCAAACGTACACGGATCGTCAATCGTTGACTCTCGCCCTGCGCTGTCGAGTGACATCAGCAGCTTTCCCATCGCGTTAGACGTGTTGTCCGTTCCGTTCTCGGAGTGTTTTTTTGTTTTGTTTTTCATTCCCACTTCATCTTCATTTTCTCGCACCAACATGTATCACATGGCTCACGTCATCTCGGAGCCAACTCATCATTTATTTTAATTGAATTTTCCCGTGTTTCCTGCTCCGCATTTGCTATCCGTGAGCGCCAAGCTCATTTCTAATTCATCAACAAAAGCTTTCTGGCGGCGTCAGCAACCGAACGGCAACATTGAACGACTCGCCCGGTTTTTGCCACTTGCAGAAGTGATAAACAGCACCACGCCCGCCCCCCCATCGACCAGAGAAGGACTCGACTACACTCGCCGTTTTGTTCGGTCGAGAGTGAAAGAACGGAAGTGATTTCCCGAGCAGTTTTAATTGCAAATCTGCCAACCGAAGAGCTCGGCGCAGCAAGTACTTTCCTTCCTTGCGAGTGGCGTGTTTTTGGAGGAGCCGGCAAAGAGTTGGCACTTCAATAGTTGGCCAGAAATTTCGTTCCACGTTCCGGGGGTAGTTGGTAATAGAAAAACCTACTAGCCGCTATCGCATTAAAACTTATCCCATTATGACGCGTCTGAAGTTGAAACCCGCTCCAGTACAGGGGTAGGCCCCCGGTAAGCTGGCTCTTCTCAGTAATTTGAAGCATTTTGAGGATGCATAAGAGTGGGCTTCATTTGCCTGAATGGAACCTCACATAAGGAACATCGTTTCGGGCGAGTTTTGGCCCGTAAAAAGCGCAACCCTTTTCGGCAAACACACCCTTTAAATGACCATCATTCCTTCAACTTCTGGATGAGAGAGTACCATGTGAGTGTGAGGTCAAGTGGTGAATGTGAACAGGATCGGATAACATAATGTTCACTCACCTGGTCGCGCGAAACTACCAAAATTTAGCTTCCTCCCAGGCAAAGGCCACCTCCAACGATGCTAATTTGCATGTCTCTGACGCTCGTCTCTACGCTTGCATGTCTTGTTTATTTATTCGTCCCGCTTTGCTTGTTTGTTTCTGTTGTCTGTTTGTTTGTTTGCATGTTTGTTTGTTTGCTTGCTTGCATCCCTAGTCACCCGGTTCTAGCTTTCATTTGCCATTAGCGTTTTGACTCGGGGGTTTGTGTGTGTGTGTCTATGTGGCTTTCCGTGTTTTATTGTCCTTCCTTCGCGTCCGTTCAAATTTGTACTTCACCGAAAAACCAGCCGGTGGACACATAAATTGAGCCACCAAAAGCGTGGATGTCACAAAACGAACGGGCGGAGTTGGGAAAACAGCAAGAGTAAGCAAACTATGCCAAAGAACAATTTGAAAACTTCACCCCTATACAGGCAGAAATTCTACGAAAGGAAAATTCAACTAAGGTTGTGGTCGGTTGGTTTTCAAAAACCGGGAAAAATAAAATAAAAATTGTGCAAAAGCTGCAGACATCGTGATCGCCCGACGGATGCAAACGGATTACGCTGAACCCGGCTGCCCTAATGATGCTAAATGCGAGCATTAACGAGTTCATCAGCATTTGGAGAAAAACGGTCACGGTAGCTTAAATTGTGAGCCATCCCACCTTCCCAAGGTAGCTATGAGCAGGGTGTTGTCACGGCACCGGTAAACAGCTCGAGGTAATTAAGCAATCTCTCAATCGGATGGAAACGCTCGCGGATTTTTTGGTTTGTTTCATTCGTCGATTTAGCAAATTTCCAGTTGAGCGCTTTTCACAAAGAAAGGTTAACGATACCGGAAAATGTTATTTTGTTTCGGCGGATTATAGGTAAATTTTTACTTTTGGATTTTTCTTATTAAATACTTGTAAACATTTCGACTGAGAATTATTCGGTTTGCTTTAAGTAGATTGGAGATTTTACCATACCTAATTTGGCTCTTCAAGTAAAATTTTAAGTCACACTTGCCTCCTCAGCTAGTGCGGTGCCTGCTGCAGAAATCCTTGATGCTGCTAATGGACAAGATCCAGTCATAATAGGTCTTCAGGGAGCTGTAAGCAACATATGCTGATTTATGGAAGCTTGATTGAAGTATTCACTATCATTTAATATTGGAAATTATTTTCTTGACTGCATTGTCGATCCTCACAAGGAAAATGTGATGAAAAAGATGAAAAAATTGGGAAACCTATAGATAACGGGCACTAGGAACAAAAATCAATTGTGTCCATCGTCGATAACTTTATGTTGTTCTTGTTCTTGATGATTAGTGGACTAACTGACTGGGCTTACTCGAGTAACAACGTGGTGTTAATAAGTCTCGTAAGCCATTAAATGACCGGCATGACCAAGGTCGTTAAACCAAAACGAAAGAGTTTCGGAATACTATCCAAAACAAAGCTAATAACCCTAGAATTGTGTATCATGAGTCATCTTATCCTCTCTTCTTCTTACGTGGGCTCCACAACTTCGAGAGGTCTTGTCAGGCGAATGACATTGCTGGGTTTACATTTCTTGACTCAACCCGTAAGGTCGATAGACAGGCCTGCATACAGGAAGGCGGTTTTGGATGGGATTTGAACCCCGGTCCTGTGGTGTAAAGATTGGCGCCGCTAACGTCCTGTGACCACCGGATCGATCAATATTATGAGACATCTTCTGCTTCTTCCTTGGCAACCTCGAAAGGTCTCGTGGCTTGCCATTTCTAGCTTTCTGTGACTGAATTCTAGAAATACCATAGAAAGTTAGAAATCCCTGCGTACAGGGAGCAGGTATGAATGGGATTTGAGCCCCAGTCCTGCCGTGTGAAGACCGGCGTCGTTATCTCCTCGGTCTCCGGACCACCCCAAATTACTACGTGGTATTAATAATTCTAGTAAGCCATTAGATCACCGACATAACATAGGCCGTTCAACCAAGAACAAGGAGCTTCGGAATATAAAACAGTTAGCGTTGTGTGCCACAGATGTGTCAAGATGTCAGTTAGGAAGAATTGAGTGGTAAAGGTATGGTGGTGTAGCTGGAAACGAACCAACGGATATCCTTCAACTTATTGCGGAAAAAACAATCATACGACAAGATTTCTATCCATATAACTTGAAAGGAGCTAATAACCCTAGAATTTTGTATTATGATCCATCTCCATCTCTCTGCGAGGCGGTCGTGATGGTATTTAAACCCCGGTCCTGCTCTATGAAAACCAGCGTCGCTATCACCTCGACTAACGGACCGCCCATGAGACACCAGGGTCAAGAAAATCTTTGTTCACGTACTAGCTTTGATTATAGCTTGCCATTTGAGTGTAAAGAGTCAAAATATCTGGGAAAGGGTAAAAATGTTGTCTCTTTTAGGGTTTGTCTCATCTGTAGTAATTTTTTTCTAATAATAAATAATGAAAAATTAAGATGCAATTCGATCAGCTCAAGTCTCTATAGAGAATAGCAATGATCATAACCATCAACCCCGTTGTCTAATTATTCTAGGTCTGTTATGAAGTTCTTTTGATGTTCTTATTTACTTTCGATTGATGTTGTGAAGTACTCAGAGACAAAATAAAGTACCCTGTTTCCCTCTAGATATTTTAAACCGATGGTCTTAACCACACATGTAGAGAACTATTACTGAACCTCTGCAATTCTGCAAATGACAGAACTTGTACTGAACTTATAAAAAAAATGTCTCAAACGCAGACTAGGATAACAATAAAAGAAGAACAGGATAACAATAAAATAAAAATAACAATAAAAAAAACTTTAGTACTTCAGCATAACAAAACCATAGTAAATCCAGGAACTGAAGCGAAGAGAACATTTCCTTTTGAATTGGCTAAAACTTTGCACAAAACAAGCCAAACATTATAGCCCGAAGAGAAATTCTTACGACATTTAACACGAGTGACGCATATAATCCGATTCCTTTGTAACGCATTCCTCGTAGTTTAATGGTTAAGAAACAAACTCGATACCGTACGCAAGACATCCCTGAACCAACGGATAGCACTTCCTGAACGACTTTGCGAACGATAAATCCTTGTCCTCGATCTTTCAGCTTGTGCTATAAAACCCGTCTGCACATCGTATGGACCCATCGAAGCCATGGTGAACCGCTTAGCATAGAAAGCATACCCCCCATTCAAGTGTACGCATGTAAAAAAATGCACCATAAATTTACTATCAAAGAGTTTACGATCATCTTGAACCATAAACCTCTGCTCGTCACAGAGCAGTGACTTTTAAGAATTCATATATTGCCTCCGGACGGGTTGGTGATGTGTGTGTGTGCGTCTGATAGACTGAGGTTCCAGGTTTCCAGACCTTTCATCATTATTGACCGCTTGCTGCTTGCTTTGCATGCCGTGAGCGGGGAAGTTTCTATATCGAATCATCGACGATTTTTATGATACTTTGAAGGCTTTTAGCTTTGCGTTTATCGCCATGCAGAAGGGTACGACCCCATGTTGATCTTGTTGGTCAGCAAATGGAAATGATTTCATGCGGTCGAACGATTTCACAGGACTTTTCATGTATATGGATCGCAATAAAAATCCTACCTTTGAGACACGAGTCGGCACACATAACAATAGTTTCGCCGTTGCTCTATTTCAACTATCCCATCTCGGATGGGCCATCTTAAAAGCGTGAAATTCGAGCTCTGCACACAGCGAAGCGAGCATCGCTTTCAACACAAGAAGTTGTTGATGACTCCTAGCGGCAAGTGTGTGTGTGTGTGTGTGTGTGTGTGTGTGTATGCAGCGATGAAACTTTTGCCTCTATAGACTAGACCAGACACTCCCGCTCGCGCTCAGGAACACAACGCAGCCACCACATGTGAGAAATTTTACCATCTGCACACCCGCGAATGGGTACCACGCAAAAGGTGGAAAAACTCCAGACGCTGCCCTTTTTTTTTGGTTGCTTCAAGGGTTGGTGCTATAAATTGCAGACCAATGCAAAGCGGCACACAGGACGCTCAACCGGAGTCAAGTCGTAAAAGATCGTGCTCCAGGATCAATTCTTTCTTTCCCGGGGTTTCCTTTTTTTCTCTTCGGCAAGGCGAAGAAAATGGATAAGAAATCTTTCCCAAAAGTTTCCAAGCCCAACGCCAACCGACCGTCTGCGCCCGGGGTAGAGAGTAAACGAACTTCGATCGAATGACGAAGTTTGTGGCGCGATTTTGGATGCAAATTTGCGAAAAGAATCGTAAACCAATCCCGTTGCAACTCGCTCCACATACACGAGGCGTTTTTTTTTTTCTCTCTGTAGAGCACTAGCGAAAGATATCATTGTGCCCGGGCCCTCAGTTACGAAATATACGCGTCTGCAGACGGTTTTCTCTACACCAGAAAAGGCCACAGGAAGCACAGGGACATTCCTTTTTCATCGAGTGTTCTATTGCGTTCGTTAATGCTGATGTGTTGAAATATTCTCGCTCGACTGCGAAAAGAATCCTGCTGGGGGATGATGGCTTCCCGCGCCCGGAAGCCAAGGTGGGGATGCATAGATTTGTTGTCGGCAAAGTTTTGTCGGTGGAGCAACAAATTAATTTCAACTATTTTAAATTGGCATTTACTTGCGCGCTTTTCTTCTTGTTGTGTGTGTGCTTTATCTATTTAAGCCAACGACAGGATAAGCGGTGTTTTGTTCGGTTGCCAAACTGTCAACCGTAACCTGATCGAACGCGAAGTTCGAGGACTTTGTCGCGAATGACAGAGTGTGAAACGTTTGGCAAACAATTTAATTAACAATTAGAAACGGAAAAAGGTGCTCAATTGAAGATTCGGCTAGAGATAAACTGGAAATTAGTTTAAGATTAAAGGAAATGCAACGCTTAAATGATGCTTTACAAATTAGCAAACAATATTTCTCAAGATGGCATTTTAATAAAATAGTAAATTATTAAATGAACTTCTAACTAATTTACTTAAAAACCATCAAGTGTTCTATTGACTATTGATTCACTATTGATAAACTATTAAACAGTAAGTGAAAAATCACAACAAGAGAGCAAAATAGATAAACACAAAAACTTAACATTAAATTAGGAAATGAAATCCAGAAACCATGAACTATAAGGCCAATTTTCAAATTTAAAGACAAATGTTTCGACATTAAATAGAATGTGCTTTAACTTTATATTTACTTCATTTAGTTGATTGGACTCTCTACATTTAAAGGTAATAATAAGACACATTTAAAGAATAATAAAAAAAATTAACAAGGCATTTCCTCCCTGTTATTTTGCCTTATCCCGGGCATGCTCGGTTGTGGACATGTGGCGAACTTAAGCTGCTTGTATTTTGTAAATATTTTTCAAGCCATTGTTTCAGTGATTTAAACTATTTTACGTTATTATTCGTATAACTGTGTAAGAAGGAAGAAATATTGCTTGTGTCAAAAAAACAACGTTTCAAAATCAGGTAAAAATAAATAGTTCTTCAAAATGTGTGTTTATTTATTCTTTATAACTTACTAAAACATCAATTTTATCCAGGAAGAAGAAGATTACTTGAAAAAAATCAAGGCTTTTCCTCCTTGTACTTTGCTTTATCCCGGGCATGCTCGACCTGGCTAATGCTTAGCAAACCAAACATATTTAATTTATTTACAATTTTTACTTGAGGATAGACTAATGAATCCCGGCCCAGCTTACCAGGCTTGTAAGAATGATAATCGCCAACATCACATGCCTGGTGAAGGTGGATGGAAAACTCTCAGGGCCCTTTGCTACCACCAAGATGGGCTTGCCTGTCTCCTTTTCAATCTGGCTCTAGAGAGAACCATCCGCGATTCGGAGATGGAAGACTTCGGAGGCTTATAGTGTCGGTGTAATCCAGATCCTGGCATACGCTGGTGACATAGACATCATTGGTTTGAAGCTCTCCTACATAGCAGAAGCTTATCAAAGGATCGAACGAGCGGCACAAAACCTCGGGTTGGAGATTAGGCGAGGCGAAAACCAAAATGATGGTTTTGAAAACCAAAATGAGGAGGCGCTACAATGACGAGCTCTACGCGATGTACGATGGTCTCACCATCGTGCCCACCGGAGGGTGGGCTGGTCACGTCATGAGAATGACACCGGACGACCCAGCCCGTTAAGTCCTTTTAAGCCGTGGTAGACAGAGGAGGCGTGGTAGGCCCAAATTGAGATGGAGTGATGGCGTTGATGCGTCCGCCCGAACGGCCGGGATAACGGATTGGAAGACGAAGGCGCCAAACCGTGAGCGGTATCGAGGATTGTTGCAGCAGGCCAAGACCGCAAAGCGGTTGTTGCACCTGATAAGTAAGTAAGTAAGACTTATAAAAATTAGTTTCTAACTAGGGACGATCTTACTAACTTTAACTGATTTATCAAGCTTTGACAAATAATCAGGATTTGATGATAATTTTTTAATTAATAAACATACTAAAATCTTCTACTTCTAGATTTAACGACCCCTTAGGTGATGCCTGCTATTTAGGTTTGAGCCTCGGTCCTGCCGTGCCAAGAGCATGCGCCGCTATCTACCACCGAATCGCCTCGAATAAATACGAAATACTCTTAAAATTTGTATCCATTCTTCTTAAACTCTTTCTTCAAATACACCTGGGTATTCATTTTCACATATCTGGGACATTTGAAGTACTTTAATGGCCAGCACAGCTCAATGATAACTTTCCGCCAGGCTTCAAAGCACGCCTCAAGTAGAAAATAATCTTCTTTTCGTGTAAAAAGCCATAAAAAGTGTTCATTTTTACCAGCATCACACAGCACACAACATACCAGCCGAACCTGGGCGGCCGCTCCAGAAAACACTTTTCATCTATTATCTTCCCCTGCTGCACGCTAAATCCCGGCCTGTTTATGACCTCAGCACAATTTTTCAAGCCGTTATAATTGCTCGCCGACGCCGAAAACGTTACGTTAAGTTTAATCCCCAACACATTTACGATACCATGTTACCTGTTTTGTTATTATGTTTGATTTATTTTTCATTAATCTAAAAGCACTTCAGCGTCGTCGTACCAAACGTTTCACTCGCTGTCGTTCACGGCTGGAGCGCGAGTGGAAAATATATATATGTTTGCCCTTTTCCTCCTACGTGCGTACGACGACGACGAGACCAGGCACCCCGACAGCAAAAAGCAACCCCCCCAGAAAAGGGAACAACAAAAACAAAAGCACGGGAGGGTTGCAATAGAAGAAGCGAACGCAGAAAAACGAACAAACAGTCATCAACCTTCCGAGGTTCTCCTATTGGTGGTCCGGCGGTTCGTGTAGTTAAACCCTCTCAGACTGCTCCCGAGTGCAGAAAAAAGAAAACCCACCTTGAGTTTCCTTGGCATTCGGAGCTTAGAACCGTGTATCTGTATGTGTGTGTGTGTGGGGTGTGCCGTGCCGTTCCCAAGATTTTCCATCGACGCGTCGCTTAACAACAACGCGACGACAACGCAAACGCAGCAACCGTTAACGCGGTGGGGTCGAATATCAGCCAAGGCGGCCGTACCGTTGTGACATTGTTATGTGCCATGCTTGGGCATAGGAGACCACTGCGAGACACACACACAGTACACAAGGGAAAGAACTTATAGGAAGAAAAAAAGACGACGTAGTGGCGCGGGATTTCGTTCCGATTCCACCACACACGTGTAAAAACGAGAGCCGAGCGAAATGTGCTGACGCCGGTGTGCACTGTCTGTAGGTACAGTACGACGCAAGATTCAGCAACACTAGACGCGAGCCAAATTCCTCAAATGATAGGGTTCTTGAACCCTTGGATATATCTTTTTAGGAACAATTGTTTTGTTGGTCTTAGGTCTAGATTTGAGGAAGCTTGTAACAGGCAACAGGACTCTAGGAATCTTCTTGTGCAAAGTGTACAACAAGATCCCATACACGACAAGATCCTTTGGACGATAAGGCCCCTTTAACGAAACCTTTTTTTGTTTGCAGATGCGGTCCCTTGGTCGTTCATATAGTTAAGAATTCTCAATGATAAAGTGTCTTAGACTGAAAGGTTTTTGATAGATTATGTCCCTATGACTCCGAAGTCTCCTGGTAGATGAGACTCCTCTTTTGTATTACGAGGACTTGGAGACCTCTCTCGTTAGATGAGCTCTCATAGTAATTGAGGATGGGTCCAACGAACCAGTTCAACTAAACGATCTTTCATAACGTAAAGCTGGCCTTCGAAGCCAGCCTGTTTGGGCGAGGTCTCTTAGATCTCCTTTTTGATAAAGTCTCTTAGTAATTGAGGATTGATGAACCACGATGAATAGGTTCGACTAGAACATTTATTGGAGCAGAAAACTTCGAGTTTTCTTTTGTTGCGAGGTCTTTTAGTAAGACAAGGTTCCTAAGAAACAAAAAAAGCCTTGGACGATCTCTAAGTAGAAAGGGGTCACTTTGATGAGGTGTCATAGAAATTGAGGATTGGTCTATAAATACCTGTTCGAATAGGAGAACTCTTGAAACATAAAACTCTCTTCGCATAGAACAACTGATTCGAGTATCTTTTTCATGATAGGTCCTTTAGACGAAACTACTTAGACGAAGAGCTCCTATATAGACGAGGAAGATAAGGTTCCTTGGAAACTCTTGAAATTCCCAACTGAACAGACCCAGTCCCCCGACTTTAATTGATGAACTTTAATTGATGTCTACAAGACCGGAAATAACTGGAGAGGTAATATTTCAGATCGACACAAGTACTTTCATACAACTCAAATACTGAAATACTTCAGTAAGAATTTCATAAGCTTAAACCCCAAAATATACGAAAAATAATCATCCGCGCACCATTTTTTGTACATCACTGTTACCCGTTAGATTCATCGCCTCGCTTGCCTAGCAACCACTGTACGGCGCACTAACACCGGAAGAAATCCCAAACAACACACAACCAGCGACCAAATTTCCATTACCACCCTCCATCTCACCCCCTGCACCCTATCTAACGCTGCCTGCTCACGCCGGCACTCACAAGGCGGTCTTTGTCTTGCTCTCCAAAATCGTGCACAAGAGACGCGCTTCGTTAAAAGAAGGTAATTTGATACGCATTCACGTACCTTCCCCACCATCACCATCGACAACAACACCCCACCCAACCCTTCAACCCCCGGACCTACCCATCATCCCGGGCAAACAAGAGACTGCGCCCTTTCGCGACCAGGGCTCACGCGAGCAAGACTCAAGTTGCAGTGTGCGTGTGGCGTTCCCGCGGGCTTCCTTGCTCATTGCATTCATCTCACGCTCACTCGATCGTCACCCATCATCGTCACCGGCTGTGAAGACGCTTGGCAGCGAGATTGATTGTCGTTTCTTCCGTGCGTTAACGGTGCGCGATTTATAATGATTTAACGTGCAGCAATCCGTACGTGACGCCCGGCTAGCTGACTTCGGCACCATCCATACAGCTCGAGTGCAACGGAACAAAAAACACACACACACACACCCCGAAAAATGGATCACTGGTGCAATCACGCACGCAATCTTGCTATCAACGCCCAACAACGCCCAGGTCGAAACTGGAGCGACTGCAACCGACGGCGCAAAAAGATCAGCTCCGGAACCCGCAAAGCTGTGACGCCAGGTGTGAAGTAGTTGATGAGACGGTGGGTTACTCGTTGCTCGCTTACTTAAAGATTGCCATTGTTGTTTATCGTACCACACGCTAGATACGAGGCGTCGAAAACGGCCACTTACCCAGCAACGAAAAAAGAGCCAACGGAAAACACCAATCCCGTAAGGAATCGAATCGGAAGTTTGCTTCGTTTGGTGAACACAGACAAAAGACGACGAAAGGGGTTTAGGTCTGCACCGAACACGTGTGCATCGTTGAAAAATCGGTACTCAGAATGCGATTACATACGCGAACCGGAGGAATAATCGCTTTTGGTGCGACGGTTCACGCCAAGCAGCGTGCGGTCGGAATGCGAAATGAAACATACCCGCGGCGGTAAACGAAGACGCACAGAACGGTGATTAAATTTGGTTAAAGGGAGGGTGGCGTAGGAAGCATTCGGAATCGGATGGGAACTTTATGCAATTAGAGGTGTTTTATGTAGTACACCTTTTACATACATCAAGGAGACGAGATTGAACAAAGTTGTAAGTGTTGTTGCGTATGGTGGAAGCGCCTATAAATAATAGATAATATAGTTGTTTGGCAGAATTATTATCTTACTGTACATATTGTAAATCATTAAGCTCGCAACGAGTTTAGCTCTTAGCGAGTTGAAGGTAGTTGGCAATAAACTCTTATCTGGTGTACGTAAATTCAATACCTCCATAAAACAGGGGTGATTAACATTTTAGCTCGCGACCGTAACTCAGATATTCAGAATTGTCTATATTAGAATTGAGTAACTTAAATCGTAGATAAATAAGGCACGTAAGTACGTCTATGATTCGGATAACTGGTGCGTAGAAAAAAAAAAAACAGGAAAACCCGTCCTCAATATTCAGGAGGGCCGAACTTATTGATAACAGAATATTATAATATCCATTTTGCGTGGTAAGATGTTTGGAGTTTAACGACAAAGTCTTGTGATAGAATATACCATAACCTTCCGATACACTTTTTCATTGAGAGAACTCCACCTAGAGAGTATAAAATCCATGACTAACCAGTCTAATATTGCAATCAACACTAAAATTCCGAGTCTTTAAATTTCAGAATTCGACATCTTTTTTCAACAAAGTTGAAGATCAAGTATTTGGTTGTAGACTTTGTAGATTATATCAGGAAGTGAGCCAAAAAAAGTATGTTAGACACCTGCGAACGGCATAACAACATAGCAGTTGGACATTAGAATCTGGATTAGATTAGAATAAATACTTCGACATAGCGGGTCGAAGAGGCTTACCAGAGTAGATTTTCTGATAAAAATCTAATAACTCCCGAGATATATATCCTATAGCCTTGAGCGAGCGAGCTCCAGCAGGATCTAGTCAAGAACTGCAACTTATCCATCTCCCACGATTGTATCGTAACCCATCGAATGGCCCTTGGCTTGTGCGTTTAGATAGTTTAGTTTTCATCCCCACTTCAAAAATTTCATTTTCGTTCCTACGATCTACGACAATTGGAATACTATTATTCTAAAGAATTTATTGGGGCTAAGTACATCTCCTGCAATATATAGACTGCGTTCTGAACTGTAATATTTATAAGGTTTGTTATAATTATTTTTTTTCCTCTCTTTTTGGCTATCTGAGGGTAGTGTCACGTCTATAAGAGATGACCAGGACACCAATCCGTTTCGAGGAATCTCGATCCAGAGATGTACTCCTTCAATCACGACTGCGACTGCCAGAGATCTCCGACGGATGACACTCCACCTGAACCAGTCAATGAGCTTGCTGTGCTCCTCTACGCATCGTGCCGAACGTGTCGCTAACCGATCGTAGGGAATGAGTCCGAAATCCTCATCAAGTGCCCCAGCCATCAAATTATTCTAGCTTTGGCCAGCGTCAGGATATCAAAAACACTGAACAGCTAAGCTGACTCGAGGTTCATTCTCCTTCTCAATATGCTCTGCTCGATCAAACTACCAAAGATATAGCATATAACTTAATATAGACTTTGTGTTACTCTATGTTACTTCTTCCCGTTCTTCATTTATTTATTTTCCATACATTTTGTAAATATCATTTGCGTAAGTAATTGTTTTATTCTCTTCCACTCAAAAACTCTTAAGCCTAAGCATTTTAAAAACCTTTTTGTTAAGTTTTTATAGGAAATCTTTCTTTAAAGCTAGAACGTCCATGACTATTCTGCAACAAATGTATCTCCATGTCAGTTTCAAGTCACTCAAACATGAAGGTAAGCAGTATTATAGTGCTTTCTTCTTTTCTAAACAATGTTTAAAGAATTTCACTGAATGCATACCACAGTGCATAGATCGTTCCAAGCACAACCTACAACACATACGTACAACACACACACGCGTACCCCCAAGCACGTATAATATCATCACACTCTTGGTAGAGATTTATCCAAAAACCTCCATTATGTGGGAAGAGCAACATCGATTCGGCAAACCCGGATGACGAAAATTGCCGATACCAATAACGATAACCGTACGAGCATGGTATTTATTTTTATCATTATGT
This sequence comes from Anopheles stephensi, assembly GCF_013141755.1. NCBI lineage: Eukaryota > Metazoa > Arthropoda > Insecta > Diptera > Culicidae > Anopheles > Anopheles stephensi. The sequence continues at coordinate 401,723 of NW_023405226.1, forward strand.
CCCCGACGGGAGGGGAACCCGGTCGCCAGATATGCTGCATAGCACATCGGGAAGCACAAGTGTGTGTGTGTGTGGACGAGCGGGTTGTTGGTGGAAAATCATTATTTTGACCATAATTTCATTAATTTCCATTTCGACCACAGCCAAACGTGCGGGACTTGCATCCGAGCATCCGAAACAAACCGCCTGCAAGTTTCCGTCTGGTGCTTTTACAATCGTTTCTGGGCCATCGGAGGGTCCGGGTGGCGAATGGGTGAATGTTTTTTTCTATTCTAGCGACCGATTTTATAGTTTAGATTAGCAGTCGATGTGCCGGTGGGTCGATGCCAATACGGGCACGACGATGCCATGTTTTCGGCTCTGGATTACAATTAACTGCATCCTGTTCGGCATGTGTACCACCGGAGTTAATGTGCTTGTCAACGTGATTATAATTAAAGATTTTGGGGAATGTATTTTCACTTTTAACGACATCAAAGACGAATGACGGCGAGACCTGAGGGCTCTGGGGGCCGTAATTAAATGTAACATTCAGCTATCCATCCACTCTCTTCACGAAAGCCCTCCGGCGAAAGTCACCGTGTGCCTGACCGATAATTTGCAAGATATCTTCTTCCTTCCATCAAACATGGGGTGGACCAACACTCGGCACACGATTTAAATTCATTTGAATAAACACCGAAATTGAAGATATATTTTATAGCAACACGCCGTGCAACACACCCTGAACCCAGCCGAACCGAAACCCTGCAGCTCCCTAAACTTTTGGTCTTTTGCCCTTGCAGCGTAACGGCAAAGCGAGCAACGGGAGAGAAAAAAACAACGGCCAAGCCAGGCATTCGTCGAGCCCAAGCACTGGTCAGAGTTCTTGTGCGCCTTCTGCGCTCGTGACCGTCACCACGTCGCCCGGGTGGTGACCAGCGTAAATTTGCATGAATAATTTTCATCCATTTGCCAGCTTTTTGCGTACATCGAGGCACACGAACCGTTTTGCCTCGGTCGAAAAGTGTTCGGGAGATTCTGGAGGTCTCTCGGCCACGTCCCGCAGAGCCAACAGAAGAGAGAGCGAGCTTCCGGGAAGATCGACGTTGCGTCATGGACACCGGGCGCGATTTCAACCTGTTTTTTCCCCCCGGCGCTGGAAGCAGAAGAAGCCTCAGCAATTGCCTTCTTCTCGAACCGGGAAGGCGAAGCGATTTTGGGGTGAGATTTTACTGCAGCCATAAACCATGTCGAAGCAGGTCCCGTGTGCTTCACTCCTATATTGGCCAACCCGTGCTCGAGGGGGGAGCGCTTGGACCGGGGAGTCAAATATTTGACACAGCTTCTAACTATTTCTCGGTGCCGGCTAGCTCTGGGCAACGTTGAGGTTGAGGGTTGCTTAGTTGTGAGCCGATCCCTATCCGGCTATCTGGCCGTTTGCAGACGCTTTTGACCACGTTTAGACCACGGCTCAGGAAAGCTGCAAGGTGTCCTTCGTGCAGATGACAGTTTTTTGTGAGTGTGTGTGTATGTGTGGGTGCTAGTCCATTTGTCCATCCTTGCACGTGCAGGTGTAAAATCTATTTAAACTAACGAAAACTGGTACGAAGGTTTTGGTAAAACATGCATGATGAAAAGTAAGAACAAAATTTTAAAGTTAAAGCTGTGAAATGTTAACATATAATTATAATTAAAACATATTAAAGAAAATAAAGACAACAAAGTTCAAAATAGTACATTAAAACTAAAATAAATAAATAAATAAATAAAAAGAGGAAATAACATCATGATACAAAATTATTCAAAATAAAACATTTAAATGAAACTTCTAATAAAAACAAAATAAAATCATAAAAAATAGAGAAAATGTATTGAATATTTTAATAAAAAATAAGAAACATTAAGCAATTTAAGAGAAACTTTAAGGAAAGTTTCATTAGAAAGAACATATGTAAAAAGAAGCAAAAAATTTGTTAGAATTAGGAAAACAACAAAATGGGTATTTTTATCTGAAAATTATTGCTTATACGATTGCTATTGCTTAAACGAAATAAAACATAAAATTTATATAACCTTGAAAAATAAAAGAAAATTTTGAATTGAAAATTATAATTATTGAATAAATATAATAAACAATGAATTTAAATGAAAACAAAGATAAAACTCCCAAAATAATGTAAAAAAGAATATAAAAGTTAAGGTCATAATACAAAAAAAGCTAAACAAACACATAAAACCATATAATTGCAACGCCAAGCAAACAAACCAAATAAAAAAAAGCCAGTAAACGAATGTGTGAATGTGCTAATCTCAGCACGGAAGATATTTGTCCAATCGTGATTCCGTACGCAAAGAATCCATGGATCATGAATCAGATCCCGACATCCATGCCACACACTTCACCGATGACAACACTACGCAAAAAGGCCAGCAGGCACTTCAAAGTGGAAAAGTCGGCTCGCCCAACCTCCTCCCCTCGAAAAGCGAGACCTGGACGAGGCGCTGTAGGATGTGTAGGATTAGAAATGCACACGACGGTACACGACGGTGGACAAGAAAATTGCTGCTCAAAAAGTTCCGCTCAACAAAAACCCCACAAAACAAATGGTTGAAAGTGTTGGGAGTCGGTGGTGAAGGCGCTGGATGGCTGACCCGGACTGGCTGGCCAAACGCGTTAACGGCCGCTTTAGCCTTCTACCATCGGCTTGTCATCTGCATGCTGCTTCTCTTCCCTTTTACGCTTCACAACAGTGCGACCCGGTTGGGATTACACGTGGCAAAGGATTTGGCCACAGATTCCCGGGGAACGCAAAAGGTCATCCCGGGACGACGCCCAGGAGGAATCTCACCACCGGGAAGGAGTGAAAATAAAATTCCGACTCCGACTCCCATCATCCAGCCGGCCCGAAAAAGCTGTGTCCGAATGCCTCCCGGATGTTGTGTGTACCGACGAAATGGCCGATCGGCCGGGCATGTGGGACGTGTGTGTGTGTCCGTTTCCGGGGTGTTGTAGCAGTCGGGACACTGGGCGCCCAACAGTGTCGGTGGCGATACGGAAGATGCGCTGCCGGGGTGTTGCTCGTGCAGAAGCCGTGAATTATGGGTCGCAACCCGGGAAAGGAGTCCCGCAAGGCATGAGTCGACGGCTCTGGTGCCCGTATGTGCGTGCGATGGTCAGACCGGGCGAGTGTATGTGTGTGCATATGAAACGCATAAAAATAACGAGCATCACTTTACCACTTAGCTCCCGGTTTGGTAGTGGCAGCAACGCACTGGACCGAGCAGTCCGAGTCGGAAAAGTCGGACGGATTTTTCCTTCGGAGCAGAAAATGAAAAATTATTCGCTCCCTTACGAGTGATGTCCCCCGGGGAGCAAAAAGAAAGGTTGCGAGAGATTTCTTTTTTGTTCCACTTTCTTCGTTCAAGTTTTTCACCCTCCAAGGTTTTGATGAGGGTGCTGCAAACGCACCGTGGACTGTGGACCGTGCAGTACTTTAATCTGTTACGGTGGAGGTTTTTCGGTTTTAAGTTGTAGGTTTTTGTTCTGTCTATTTACTTTTATTTCATTCTTGAAGAAGCGTGGGGCGGAGGGTTTATTGTTTATTTTTTCTACTTGGATGGGTATTTTATTTTATGGCAATGAGTCTTCTTTTTTTTCGAAAGATACTTATTTTAATGCACGGTGTCTTTAATATAACTTTAAAGAGAAGCTACTATGTATTCGAAAGTAGTGCATTTCACTGTTTTACAACATATTTGTATTGTTTTTGAACATATTTACCTTTCAAAGTGGGGCGTTTCGATATTTTTCAGGACACCATCAAGTTAACCATCATCAAATCAAATCTTACAGCAAATTGGTGGACTTATGAAGCTTCTTGCTTCTACTTGCATGAAATTACTTAATTAAACGGAAGGCTGAGAACATTGCTTCTTTATTTAGCTTCCGATTCGTGATTTGGAAGACTTGCATTACATCTCAAAATATCAACGTAAGCACTTAAAACTAGACTAAGTTAAAGATTTCTCAGCCGATGATGATATGTGTCAGCAATTCATTTTCCTTAATTCTCTTGATGATCTTCATTCTACCAAATGTATAGACGAGATATTTGAGTACTATCAGTCGCTTACGATCGGTAAACGCCCAAAATAGTCGAGGAACGTCAAATGAAGATGTCTCCGTACTCTCATAAAGCTGAGCTAATAATTAGTATCATAAATAAGTCATAACATCCTACACACCAGCTATAACCGCTTCGAATATTTTGAAAACCAAAAAACTTACTTTTGAATTAATTCCGTACATCCTATAGTATTGAGCGACTCTACAGATATAGCAACAACAAAAAGTGACGAGGAATCGGAGACTTTATTGTAAGGAAGCATTGGTGTTAGAGCAACTATCTAAACGTCCAATAATATCCCTGAAAAGTTGATAGTGTTGACAACCGGGCGTCAAGTAGGTACACCGGTTGAATAAATAAATAAGTAAGTTAATACAGGGATAGATGCTTCAGCGGCGCCGGTCTTCACACGGCAGGTTCAAATCCCATCCTGGCCGTTCCCCTATAGGACTGCTCTGTGCCCTAAGTCAACTGCAACTATCAATAATTCTAGTAAGCCGGGAATGACAGCCATGACCTAAGAAGAAGAAAAACAAGTCATTCATAACTTCCTGCCCATATCTTAGACGAGTCATCAATGGGACATCAACCACTCAGATGAAGCAGAAGACTACATTTATAATAAATATTTATCTAACGTCAGGCGCATCGTTAATGGCCTTAACTTTCGACTTACCACAGTGGCGATCAATAGCATTTTATCAGCAATCGGCCAGTATCGGAGGCCTTTATTATTATTTTTTTTTTTTTGTAGCCAAAAAGTTCAACAATTGATCGTCAATTCAAAGACAATGTTTGAAAAACTGCTATCATTTACTTTAACACAGGCGGGGCTAGCCTAGTTGAACACAGCTTTCTGCCGAAGATCTTAGTAAGTCTATTTGAAATGCAAATGTTACAATGCTTTTATCCTACACATTTTACAAAGGATAGTTAGATAAAATAAGGTACTTTTATATACTTTATTCACGCTGATACTTTTTGTTACTTGCCTGAGGATTTTTTATTGTATTAAAGACACGGATTGAAGATACCTACCGTCAATACTAAGATGTGGCAGACCAATTCAGACCTTTCGAGTTTGAATAACCAAAGAAGCAGAACATTACATTTTTTCAGCTAGTAAGTAAAACATTAACAGAAACCAACAACATAAGATGGATTTACGAATACACAACCACTCCCAATAGGTAATGGGGCAAGTAACTCGAACGTTCTTTTGCCAAAGATAGCACAATATTTGAGCTTCCTGCATCAGTGCATATTCCAGTGTTCCGGTGAGACTTGTGTTGTAAATTATTGGCCATACTTCCATAACCACTGTGTGTTTACACGAACGAGCATATTTAATGCCAATTTAAAATTAAAAATTCAACATTTTATGGAAGACTGTTGTTTTACCATTCTAATAATGAGCTGGTTTAAACGCACTATTGGACCAAACACTTCCAAACACTAATTAATAAAAAAGTTTTTATGTCAATAATTCAGACTGGTTATTTCATATAGCAATTTAAGATATAAATTCAATAATGAAAATAAAAATTAGCACGGCGTTTTAGCAATGAAATAACAATGAAAGTAAAAACCCCCCAAAACCGTTGCAAATTTCATTAGCAGCATTTCGCTACGATTGGCCACGATAAACGAACTGAACAAAAACACCCAAAACGCGCAACAAGCAATAAGTCCTGGTGTTGGGCTTGATGTGTGAAAAATGAAACCTCCCCCAGAAAGTGTTTTAATATGCTCAAATTTGACAAAAATAGTTGTGCTTTGATTTTCACAAATGAAGCAAGCGCAAATGTGAAGCACATTCATTTTGCGGATAGTAAAACACCAACAAGAAATAAAAAACCGCACAGACACACAACAGACAAATGAACGATTTTAAAAGGCAAACATGAGCGGAAGTGCAACATTGACACAAAACTTTTTGGCCACCGTATGTGTGGTCTGTGTGCTGCTATCGATTTCGGGTGTTGCCAGCCAGTGTCCCGCACACAGCGAGTGTACACGCGCGCTTGTGTTTCGAACAGCGACACTGTCCTGCTGTCCGATGCCGGCGAAAAATGTTTAATGATCAAAAAATTCAAATAACTTCTTCCTTCACCCGCCAGCACAGCCAGTCCCAACGCCGGTCCTGGGGGCTGGTGTGCCCTATCAACTTCACACACGACTGTGGCCATCAATGCTGCGCGCACTGATGATGATGATGGTGGTGACGATGCTGCTGCTACTGCTGCTGCTGATAATAAAAGTAGCGAAATGGCCAGAGTAACCAGTCCGACAGACACACTGTGTCAGACGGCCGTGTGTGACAAGAGCGGTCTGTGAGAAGTGATATTATTATGTATTTGTTTTACAGACGCGTCGAGAATATGACGGCAGCAGTATAATGGCCAAACGTCGGCACATAACGTCGGCTACATGCAAAAGGGGCCGTCTGCGTGTGGTCCCACCAACCACGGCACACACACACGCAGAGACACCCGACCCGGGGAGCTCAGTCCTTTCTTTACGAGGCGACAAAATGGAAAAGTTCGAGGTATTGATCTTTGAGCCGACAAGTCGGACACGTGGGGTGGGTCGGTCGGTGAGGGTTAAACTTTTTCCCTCCAACACCCGTTTGGCACACAAGACACAAAAAAGGCAACAATAAAAAACTTCAAACTTAACTCACACAAGCCAGCAGGTTTCACTGGAACGGGGGGGGGGGGGGGTACTTTTCGGTTCAGAGAAAATGGCACTAGGTTGTCTTGCCACTACTACTGTCCTCCGTGTAGTGCCAAGTGCTAAATAGAATTTTGATTCACGCCATATAACCCCGAGCTCGCCTTCAGTGGGGACACCATGGCAAAGGGAAGCAGCCCAGACGAGGTTCTAAATCGATTTTTATCGAAACATCAAACTGTCTGAACTCGGGCGGGGTTCGCCTGTTGGTGTCAAATAATAATGAAGAATTTTTCCTTCACACGAGAGCGTTTTGCGAGCAAGCGTTTTGTAGAGAAGGCACCTCCCGATGCCCAAAACGATCAAGGAAGGAACATAAAATATGAAACAATTTCGGTGTACCCCCCCTTCGGTTCCAATTTCGGTACCGGGAGGTGTAGAGAATGGTTTTTTTATGTTTAGGAAACTGGAGCTTTTTGGGTTTAGAGAAGAAGGTTGAGCGCAATATAACAGACTAGCAAGAGCTTCAAATATCTTTCAATATGATTCCACCAGGGCAAGCTGAAGTTGCTCAAAGGTTGGCCTTCTGTTCCTTGAACATCATATTTCATAGATTATTGCTACTGTGTAGAGTAACGCAATTGAGAAATGTTTCCTTCTCCGTGAACCTCATTTTGTGCGTGTTAACGAACTTTTGTGTTAGAAAGTACAAATTTTCATTTTCATTAAATATTATGGTATCAGTTTAGTGAAAATTTAAGTTTAATTATTAGACAGAATGAATGCTGAACATTCTTGATTGTTTTTCCGTAATACACCAAGATCACACAAACCAGCATCGACAATCATATTGGCGACGAGCTACTTCCAAGAGAGCTGGCTTCCATTCGGTCGTTCGAAGAGTAACCTGAGCGATTTTCTCCTATCGAAAGGCATCCCGACTAGGTACGAACCTGAAGCAGTATTTCGAAAACTGGCTTTACCTGAAGATGAAAAATACTTAAACCATCCTGGACCTGTTCTCGATTAGCTCCAAAATCATACTTCTTTACATAAAAATCCTTGATTAATCCATATATTCTTCCAGATTACTTGGCTAGAACACACCTCCAGGCATCTCGGCCTTCCATTTCTAGAGTCCTGTGACTTGATTTAAGTCGTAGCTGAATGGCGGAAAGGTAAATCCTGGGTACGGTGTTTGATCCTCCAACCTGTCCTGCCGTATGGAGACCAGCACCATTATCGCCTCTGCCACTGGACCGTGATTATACTACCTATAGTTAAAAGCATGAAACAAGACCTTAAGATATCATCAATAATTTCAGAAGGAATCTTTGAGGATAAGACTTTGTACGCTCGCAGAGTACAGTTGCAGTTGTGGGCGAGGTGTAAGAATCTGTTCGGTGTTCATCACCGTTTTATGGGTTAATATTGATCTCCTATGTATGAACAAGCATTGGGGGAACCTATATGATGAATAGAAGAGCAATTTATAATACCTCACAATTATGGAAAGTTTTTTAATAGCTTGAATACAGTAGACTCTACTATCCATGCCAATGACACCTGCCGATCCACCTCGACTTCATAGGTCGATCGCTCAACATTCGGCAAAGCACTCCTGTGTGATGTTCTTATGATAGGTGATATTAACTTCAACGTGTAGATGTAAATATAAAACATCTTTGGATGAGTAGCATGACATCGGCCTTGACTTCCGAAACTTCAGATTTTTTAAACCCCAATTATTATTCTACGAAAAACTTCATTTATATATTTTTTCCTAGACAATTAATTTCGTGTATGATAAGTGAAACAGACTAACCTAATTTGCAACAACTGCTTACCCATCAAAGTACTTTTACATACCTTTGGAAGTTTTAAATTTCCCTTTAATGTATAATCCCACCGAAATTATGTTTCTGCAAACTGCAAACTTACTTTCATCATTTCCCGGGTGCAAAACAAGGTTATTGAAAACATCTCTTCCCTTCGACCAACCGCACACCACGTCGCCATCATTCGATAACCATCAGCATTTGAAAATTGCTTCACAATACCCTCCCCCCTAACTCGCTTTCAAGCATCTTTAAACCGGTCCAAACTTTAAAGCGAAAACTTTAATATTAAAAAAGTATCTTGCCCATCACGTGGCCTTTTTCTTTTTTTTCTAGCGAAAAGGTTTTCCGACCAGTGAAGTGAAGTCTAGCGAAACCTTTCACTACGCGCTGGACAGAAAGAACACACCAATGGACCCCCCCTGCATACAGACACACCGACAGTGGGCGCACGTCGTGGTAAAACTTCATTTTTCAAAGCAAAGAAAGCAGGCGAACGAGCGAGCGATTCCTTCGTGCCGTTGGGACATATTTCTTTGCTTGCCTACTTTCGCGCGAGTAAATGATGGCCCGCGACCACCGACCACCAAGAGACAAGCAGCGTTAAACAATGTTGCAATATTATTGGACGCACGTGGATGGTGAAGATGCTATGGCGGGGCTTACAAATACTCGTCAAGTGGCCGCGCTCGGTGAAGGTAATCACCGTTGCACTGATTACGGTGTGGTCAGCGTTCAATCGAACGCGCTTCAAAGACTGCACAGTCCTTGCGCGAATGAAGATGAAGATGATGCGGCGGTTGATGGTCCTCTGAAGTTCTTCAAGTTCCCTTTTGAATGAAAGCGGGTGAACAGGGCGGTGAACATAATACTGACGAGAGAGGTATTAATACTACCCGGTCGCTCGCATCGAGTTCATTCGTTTATACCTACACACAGGGGTCTCGAGGTCGAGCTGCACACAGCAGGAAGGCGGGGCGGGGAAAGCTTTACCGACGAGGTAAAGTATCCTTCTAGTGCAAAACTTCAAAAGCTTCCTGTGACGATGAAAGCGAAACCAGCCGAGTGGCAATGATGAAGCAAGGGAAAAAAAAGCGAATGAAATGGAAAAGCACCATTCAACGCGAGTTAAGAGAGGAAAAACGCATCGGAACATTATGCTGATGCTGCTGCTGCTGCTGCAGAGTGCACCATAAACTGGTGCGAAAATACCCGCAGCTGACCCCGGGCAATGTGAAATGGAAACCCGTTATTTGGTTGGTTTGGTTTGGTCCTTTGTGCGCGGACGGTAGAATGGGAGGTGGTATGGTGACGCACACGCGCCCTTCAAAACTACCTCCGTCCCGTCCCGTGACAGAAAACCATTTGGCATCCACACCACAAGATGTCGGATTAACGAGAGAAAGGGAGAGCATCTTGTGATGCAGCCCTCGCTGCGAAAAAAAGGACCTTCCGACGGCAATTAACGACCAGGCCGCTCCGCCGTTCCCGTTTCTACCTGCAACACTGAATTTAAATGACAATAATACTGGCAAACCTTGTCCTTGGCGTTGCTCTTTTCGTCTTCCTGGCGGATTCGGATACGGAGGTCGGGCAGCAGAAAAATGCTCCTTTTTGCATTATTAATCTCCTTTTTTTTTGTTATAATAATATGTGCATTTATTTTGCGGACTCCGGGCGTGTATAAAGGTTTTGCCTCGTGTCCCGAGAGGATTTTTCGCATACGAGATATATTTACAGGTTTTGTTTCTATGTACAGACCTTAGAACTTATCATCATCATACGACGCACGACGACACATATGGTGGTTTGACTATGCTAGGGAGACTGACATACAAACATCGTGTCCTTAATCGTTAATAGTATACAGAAATCGTTCTGAGGCTCCGTATCGGACCAGTCAGTCAGGGACTTTAAATCGGATTCCGATACTCCCTTCTTTTGTTTTTACATTACAAAACTACTGCAGGGTGTTTGTGTTCTCTTATGCCTAACTTCAATGACTCGCTTGTCAGCAAATGCGCGGTATACTTTATCTACACGGACATACTCTTGTATGTAAACTTAGGAAGATTAAGATTAATCGTAAAATAGAGAGATAAATAATAATTTCAGCAATTCACAGGGTTACTTGTTCCATTTTTTCAACTCAATAAACAAGCAACGAAAACAAACTTAAATGCATTTCGAATCGATTCGGCCATAATTCGAAGGTTAGTTCCCTTCACAATGTTATAATATGTTAAAGAATAAATAATTAAAAAAGAGGAATAATGAAATTGAAAGTATAAAAAAACGAAACAACATTTTGCATCCTACCTTATCGATTATCAGCATGCATGTTTTGATTGTTGTCTTGGCTTACAGTGTCGCTAACTCATCGCGTACTTCAAAATCGTTGTTTTTCTTCAAGTTCCTCTATGTTTCGTACATCTTACTTCGCTTCTCTTCACACCTCTTCCCACCTGATTCTTTTCATCTTTGTTCCTTCAGTTCTATCTTCTTATTGCTTATTATACCTTCTTTTCCGCCTTCTACCTGCTTAAACACATCGGCTGGAAACAAACACACATCAACCTTATCTTGTCCCTTGCATTTTCAAAGTGAATATGCGATATGCGGTTATATGTTTGTATATGAGAGGCGCAGCACGTGGTCCTCCTTCTTGCTGCTGTGCAAGGTTTCTAGTTTAAAATTCATTACAACATACAAAACACACACACGCACACAGGGGACGACGATAGACGCGTAGAGGTTAAAATTTCACGGAGCTCTAAACAGAAACGGTAGTACACAGTAACAGTTGCCCAGTAAGCTTGATAAAAGGGATAGTGTATAGGGCTCGACGAGCACTAGGAAACAAGCGCTAAGGACGCTGACACTCAAACATCAAACATCAAGCGATATAAGTATTTAGCGATCGGCCTTGGTCGGCCGAACTTTGAGGTTAGTTTACTCCTTCGGGAAGGCAACACAACACAATCGATGCCGTTAGAAGGCTCGGTTTTACTCACTGTTCAAAGCAGTTTATACTATATTTACATACCGAAATAGGATTGCATCGTGCAAGTATTTTAAAAAAGCGTTCACATTTTTGACAGGACAGGTAGGTAAGGTGGTGGGAGCGTATCTTGGCTCTTGGGACAGTTTTTTTGAATAACTCTAAGAGCAACTGTAGAGACTAATAAACACATTCACGATGTAACATTCAACAACGACAACTATACCCTATTACATTTAGCTTATTTCCTAACTCGATCGGCTCACAAAGTCACTGGAATTTGACATTTGATCTTTTGTTCTCAGACCTCTTCCCAAGTAGCATGAATGGCACCATCACGCTTTTTTGTTTGCTGCTTATTTTCAGTCTCATCAGATTGATTATTCCCTTAGCAAAGGGTGTTGTTTTTTCTTCCTTACAAAAATGTGCCCTCGCAGGCACACGTACTCTACTGATCCTATGGCTGTAAAGGCTCGTCCTTAAACAGCAAGAAAAAGACAGGAAATGCACAAACGGAGTAACGCATTCCCTGTCTTCTTCTAGCGCCGTCAACAAGCACTCTACAGCTCGATCAACATTACTCAGGAAGAGTTGCGTGATGCCGGATTGGTACCGCCTCCACCAAAGCCTCTCGAGGGACCACCTCCATTGCCGCCCGATCCACTGCCCCCACCGTTCGCGCTGCCGCCCCTACCATTCGCGACCGAAGATCCTGGCGGAATAGCGGTGACGGTAAGCGAGTTCTGTGACACAGCATTGCGGGACGAGCTCAGCGGGGACGCCGTAATTGTGACCGAATCCGATCCCGCTCCAATCGGCATATTCAGACCGGCCGTTTGCTGTGCGTACTGCTGCAGGAAGTACGGGTACACTAAGCCATTAAACTGACGGGCGAATAGATTGTTGTTCATCATCTGCGACAGAACTGCCTGCTGGGCGGAGAAGGGAAGCGGACGTTGGGACGGTGTTGAAGGTGCTACCGGACCCTGCGGATGGAGCGTGATGTAGTCGGAGGAATTGCCCGTTAGCTTCGGACCACCACCGCCGCCGCCACCACCACCACCACCACCATTCGCGGACGCGGATGAAGAACCCGGCGAGGACTTGAGCGGAACCAGAGTCGTAGAATTGTTCGTTGGGACTATCTTACGCCGGGGAACGGTGCCGGAGGTGAGTGTGGTAGATCCAGCCGGTGATTTTTTCGACGGTGTACCACCGGATGCGCCGATCGCAGCAGACTTCATCTGGATGTCGAACATGGGGCCCATGCTCGCCATCGAGGGAAGATGCGAGGGAGGTGTCTTCGACTTTGGCTGATTGTAAGCGCCATAAGCGGTAGGTGACCGTGGAATCGGTGGAGACATAGCCATCCGTCCGTTGGCAAACGATTGCTGCGAAGGTTTCGGAGCGATCGGAACGTTCGATTTGGGCTGTGCGGTCGGTGGTGGCATCATTCTGGATGATGCCGAAGAAACGGTCGAAGTGCCCGATGACGATGACTTTGAGTTGGTGGGTCCAGTTCCGGGATTGATACCTTTCGGAATCAAATCCACCTCACGGTAGTTGTTCAACTTCAGCATACCGTTCTCGTTTACGGTAGCGTTGGGCTGTTTGAACTTGTTGTTAGAGACCGGGAACGAAGGCACCTTGGGAGTGCTTGGCCGCGACATTGGTGGCATGGTTGGAGGCTTCTGCTGGGCGGACTTGCTGTTGGCAGTCTTACCACCATCGGCCGAGGTACGCTTTTCGATTATATCGTAGATTTTGCGCTGAATCGCGTCCGCCGTACCATTCGACGATGCGGAAGAAGAAACTGCAGTCTTGGCCGGGACACTGTTAGCCACACTGTACGTGGGATTGATGGGTGGTGTCGATTTGCGTGGCACCTGAGATACTGTGGTCGTAGGTCCGGGCATACTTCCAGCAGCACTGTTGCCAACCTTCGACGGTGGTGTTCGACGATCCTGCTGCTTGGGCATGGTGTTGGGAAGTGGCAGCGGAAGCTTCACATCCGCAACCGGGACATCGGGCAGCGGCCGGATCTCGATGAAGTTGTTCTTCAGCTGTTTGTTCACGTTCTTAATGCGGGCCGCATCGTCCTCATCCGTAGCCAGCGTGACCGATAGTCCATCTGGGATGCCTGAAGGGAATTTGTCCAGCGGGTTCGGAGGGCTTGGCATCGTCGGTTGTTTCTCCGGTGGCTGTAACTTCTTTTCTTCTGCATCGGGACTGAGGGCTGATGCGGGCCGTTTGTTGGACGCGGGCGTGACGGAAATGCTGGCAGATAGAGCCGCCGGAACCGTCTGTTCCTTCGCTTGTGGTGGAGATGGGGATGAAGCAGGTATGGTGATTGTGGTTGATGGTGGAGACGTACTACCCGACTTGCGTTCGGTCAGCATGTTCTGAAGATGGCTGCTGTACGCAAGTGGATTAGCGTACTTAAACTGCTTCGGAGAGAAGTTAAGGTTGGGATTGTACTGTGGGGAGTCGGGCGAATAGCTGGGCGAGTTGGACGAGTACGATGGAATCGGTGTTCGGGACCCGGCGGCGGCTGCCTTACTGTTGAGCAGTGCGTAATTCAAGTAGTTAACTGGCCGTGCCTTTGCGCCCTGCACCTGAGGACCTGCTGTTGACGATGTGCCAGCAGCTTTTGGCGTTGAGGTAACAGTGACGCTAGACGTTGTTTTCGGAGTGACCTTATTCGGTACCGCGAAGTTGGCGGTATCTGTCGCTCTTGCTGGAATGATCGGCTGTTCTACTGACGTCGGAGGTCCGTAGATCTTCACGTTCTTCTTCAGGTCCTCCGGCCGCAGCTTACTGATTTCGGTATCACGCGGCACACCAGGTGTCTGTGGCAACACTGGAGGTAGAATGTTGATCGATGGATTACTTTGAGCGCGCTTCAGTTCCAGCGGCTTTTGCTGCTTGCTGGACCCGGTAGCGACGCTGTGAGTGGTCGAATTCGATGGAGCAACGATGCTGGTACCGCCGTTGCTGAGTGGTTGCGGGACTGCGCTCGCACCACCACTGAGCGCTGATGAAGTCGGCAGCTTGGTTGGTGTCGTTGGCTTTCGGCTGGGCGCTTGTGGAGCTAGCGGTGTCGGTGACTTTGTCGCAGGTCCTGAAGCTTTCGGTGCGCTCGATGGCCTGATTGGCGGTAGCGATGGTTTCTGAGGGATCGGAGCTGGCAGTACCTGCTGCGAAGGCTTGACCGCGGGAATGTTGCTGGCCGACACGATCGGTGGCGGTGGAGGTGGTGTCTTGAAGACGAATGGACGTGGAGAATCTCGTTTGGGTGGAGGCGTTGACGTCGGCTTTGACTCTGATTTACCCGAGGAAGCTACCAACGGTGGTGACTGTTGACGGGATGAAGTAAGAGGGGAAGAGGAAGTCACCGGAGGAACCTTTGGCTTGAGGAAAATCGGTGGAACAATATGTTCCGAGGGTGAGCGAATGTTTTCCGCCACCGTTTTCTCGACGATTGCCTTCATTTCATCGTCGGACAGCTTCGGCTTCTTGGAGCCGGATCGGGTTGCACCACCGGCCGAATCCTTTGCTTTGCGTTTCGTTTGCGTGGTGCTTCCATTCGGTGTGGTCGTGGTGGGGGCAGCACTGGACGTTGGAGATTTCTTGAACGTCGATGTACTTTCTACCAGCGCGGGAGGCGAGCTAGTGCTCTTCGTCGGCGAAGAAGACGGCTCCGTCTTGATGGGTGTCAAATCGAACGAGTTCAGGAACTGTGACTTCTCATCCTCGAACTTCTGCTTCGCTGGGGGTGGGGTTGGTGGAGATGGCGGCAACGGTGGCGGTGATGGCGTCATGCTTTTATCCGCTTTTCTCGGCACACCGAACTTGAGGGTTGACGTAGCCATGTCCGGGCTGCGCTGATCGATCTTCAACACAATCGGATGATGATGTTTGTTGTCCTCCGGACTGCTGCTGCTGCTGCTGGAGCTGCTGCCACTGCCGCTCTTGGGAGATTTTATCTTCAACTTGCGATAGCCCGAACCGTTCTTGGAAGAGTGCAATCGCTTTGAATCGCGCTCCGGCTCTTGCAACCCCTGGGCATTGCCCGAACCCGACTCAACCTTATAAGGGACCAATGGCAGCTGTTGCTGCTGCTGCTGCTGCTGCTGCTGCTGCTGCTGCTGCTTCTTGGCACTCTTACCCTCGCGTTTGCTGCTCATCAACCCCATGTCCTTGATCTTCTCGATCTTAATCTGGAGCTCGCGAGAATTTTCTTCCAACTGCTGCAGCGCACCAAGCGCGTCGGACCGTTTGCGCTTCGTTTTCTCCGATTTGTGTGACTTCGATCCTTCCACCGACGCTCCCGGGGAAGTGTTGGTGGCCGTCGGTTCATCCGGCTGTGGGCTCTGGAGGAAGCTTACGTATTTGTTTTTGTTGAGTCCAATTTTGAGCTTGATCGACTCAGTCTTTCGTGCTGGCTGTGCTGGAGTGGCAGGCGATCCAGTCGATGGAGTTGTCTGCGTAGCAGGACTCGCCGCCAACGGTTTGGGTACGTCCTCCACGCCTTTGGAACCATTTTCCGAACGACGCACATTATCACTGCTACAGCTGCTACTGTTGCTGTTATCACTCTCGCTAGCCGTCACCTCGGACACCAACCGCTCCAGATGCACATTCTCCTTATCATCCTCGTCATCCACAGCCTCGGTAGTTCGCTGCTTCCCTGCGCTGACAAGACTTGGCGAACGGCGCAGCGGTACCTCCGGTAGTTCCAACGGATTCGATTCCGTCGTTCGAATGCGATAGTAATACTTCATCGGAGCGTCCTGTGAAGTGGAAAGAACAGCAACAAAAAAAAAACCCAAAGGGAAAATAACGATTGGGACCATTGATAAAACGTGCCGGTGGCGCACAAATGCAAATGAAGTTTGCCTCACGAGCACAACACAACTTACCCTCTTCCAGGTGTAAATGTAAGCCACGTCCATCAGCGTGTAGTAGTCGGGCAGGATGATCGTCTTCACCTTGTACATAATCTCGACGCAAAACTGTCGTTCCGAGATGCCGTACTTGTAGATGATAAACTTCTTGAGCAGCGCGATCGAAAAGATGGCCGGACAGAGCAGATACTTGGCCTTCAGCAGCTCCTCATTGTCCTCAGCCAGTTCTCTGTTGTTGGGAGTGGGAGAGAATCAAAAAACAAACATGTGCCTGATGAATAAATCCGTCTCCACTCGGTTAGACATTCTTAATATAATTGTTGTCGAATTTGTGGATAATTTTCTGTCCCGACTTCTACAGCGAACGATAGACACGCCGATTGCTGCTTAGTCGGACCGGTCGGATGCTATTTCTAATTTCCTTCTCCTCCACTAACCACGCAGCGAACCAAGCGCAGGAAACTGACGATATAAATTATCGTCGGCAATAATTTTCGCGTTTTCCAGACATTCCACACTACCCCGGGCAGGTGGAAAGCGCTCCAGAATCACCGTACGGAAAGATGTCTGAGCAGCCACTCTCTATCTCTTTAGGCAAGCAAGCAAACACCACCCCGGGACAGTTTCGCACGTACATTCCTCTCCTCTGCCTGCCTCGATTGCTTTCCTTGTCCCCCCTGCAGATCATCGTTTCCATACCAAAACCTTGAACAGTCTGTAGCTTGTGCCCGGGGTGAGAAAATTTTCAGTAAATGTTCATTCCGGAAGGTTTATCTTAAGGGTGGCTCTATCTCATTCTCTCTCTTCACTTTGTCGAAGACATCGCAAGGCAAGGACGTGGCAGTGGCTAATAGTTATTGTCGATCTAGCCGGTATAGCTGGCCGGTGGGATACGATTCTACACCCCGGACTCCGGCATCCGGCCGAGTGTCCCACCCCATCACACACAGCGAGGAGTGATTCATTGGTATTTACCGAACGTGAAGAGGAAACTCAAATTAAGGAAAATACCGTGTTGAAGACACGTCCACGTCTAGGGTCCGTCCGTGTTCTATCCGTGTTCGCATCAGGTCCGGAGGACGCTACTACAAAGCACAACACCACCACTACCGCGCGAGCGTGTGAACCGTGTTCCGTCTCAAGCAGCTCAAAGGAACGGAAGGCTTCTAACAAGAAGCTAGCAACATCGGGAAGAACAATCTGGGGACGACCGTTTTGCAGCGAGGGAAGCGAAGCGTCTATGTTTGATTGCGAGCGAACCTTACAAAATGGGTCCCCGTTCCTCGGTTCGTTCCGGTCGACAGTTTGAATCCGGCTCTAAAATATCGATTCGCTTCCAGCACGGTCAAAGCTGGTGAAGGATGTCCAAAGGAGGAAGCATATAAAAATACGAGATACACTTTGGAAAAATTCGAAACACCCAGAGCGAAGTTGGGAACGAACAGCGGGAACTTCGTCACTGGTGTTCGTATCCGTTGCTGATCACAGCTCAATTGCGATGTAATCAAAATAATCAAACAATCCAACATGGGCGACCAAACGAGCGTTTTCGATATTTTTTCCCTCCGATTTCCTTGTCTTGCGTTCGGCGACAATTGCTCATGAATTATTCGGCTTCTTTTATCGGGTCGAGGAGTTAGGATATAAGAGAAGGAATTACTTAAATAGACAATTATACGACCGAAATGAGTGAGACGAGAGATAAGCTAAGCAGGAAACCGAGAAACCGAGTATCCATTTCCAGATTTTTTTCTCCCCCAAAGAAATTGGAGATCACTGATCCTAAGATGGAATTCTAAATTTATATACAATCTTTCAGAATACATTCTTTCCAATACACGTAGCAGAATCAAACCACACTTTCGTGTAGAATCGGATCAACTCCACAAGGATACGTGTGTAAGCCCTAAGAACCACACACTCACACACACCTCGGGTAATGGCACAAAGCAGAACGTGACAAAACCTCGGGCTGTCTACTACTACTATATCCCTTCGCTCCTGTTGCACAAACACAAAAATTAATGAGATGAAAATTGATTCTCAAGCTGTTTTGACGTTCGCTGCTTCAATCCCACCCTCGACAGAACAGGAAGGGATCGATGGTTCCAGAAATGGATGGAAAATCATTACGGACAATATAGAGAGAGAGAGGGAGGAAGAGCATTCCAGTGAAACTTACTTTTCCGCGTACTCCAGCGATAGTGAGATCTTCTCGTTCGGGCTAAAGATGAGATACTCGGTATCTTCGCCCCGTTGCTCGGGCGTTGCAATGGCGGCCATTTCCGGGTGCAGCCGGTAGAAGGCACGCCGCCGGCGCAGCTCATTTTCGTACAGTCCCGGCACCAGCTTGTACACGATCGCCTGCAGCGTTGCATCCGGTCTGGAAAGAAAGGCAGAATACAAATTTTGGGAATGAGTCTCGGGTTGAGGTGTCGCGTGATGTGGGGCACGAGAAGATAAGGGAAGGGTCATCTTCAATCTCAGCGCGCCATTTCTTGAACGGGTGATGACGCGATGCGGTTGACACGGATGATGATGATGATTCGTCGTCTTTAAGCTTGGCAGCACTAATAAGAAGAGTTTGGATGTCATTCCCTGAGCGGGATGTGCACCAAAATGAAACGGAAACGGATTTATCCCGAAGTTCTCGAAGAAAAAAAAAAACCCCGCCTTGAAACGACAACTATACGAAACCAAAGAGAGATAAATGAGACCACACCGTTTGCCACACCGGAGTCTTCGCTTCGTCGTCGTCACTTCGCAGTTCGGAGGCGAGATACGGAAGGAACGAAATTAAGAAGTTTTTCCAACCCATTTTCCACAAACACCACCACACACACACACGCACCTTTATAGACGTCTGTTCTTGCCCTCCCGAAGAGAAGAGGGAACTCGGAGCAATTTGACCAAAAACTGACATCCGACACTAGGATAAAAGTTCCACAAGATCCTGAGCCTGACTGACTTGGGTGTACGTGTGTGTATGTGTAAGCCTTTCGCCACAAGCAAACAGGGAGACGGAAAGAAGCAACAACAAAAAAAAGGCGAAACGTTCGGCGAACCTTGGAGCCACAAAACCCGAAGGAAACTAATTACAGTAGTGGAATAATGAGACTGTGGGGAGCACTAAAAACCATCCGAACGTCAACACATCTCTTCTTCCCCGAGCGTCGAGCGAGCGTGGCTGGGTGTTGGATGGAGTTTTCCCGCTTTTCTTTTTGTGTCGTGATTGCAGCGCCAAAGGGTGTCAGGACCAATGGAGAAACCCAGTGAGAAAGAGACAGAGAGAGAGAGAGAGGGGGGGGTAGAGAGTGTCTTTGCCCCCGAAAATTGCGCCACATTAAAACAGACCTCATAAAACACGGGTTTCATGTCCCTGCAGCAGAGCAGTGGCCAACTTTTTGACAAATTAAATATCGCCCTTCGACTGCAGAAAAGATACTCATCCCTTCCATTTTTTTTTTTTGTTGTTGGAGAATAATGAAAGGAGTAGGTTTAACTTCAAAGGCGATTTTCGGTGCTTTAAGTCGAAAAGTTGTTCCTTGCGGAGCTGTGTGTGTGTGTGTGTGTAGGAGCTGAGGGGGTCGTGTTTGCGAAATAAGATAAGCACAAAATTAGTTCCTGTAATGGCGGCTTCATTCAGACTGGTTTGACTGTCCAATTATGAATACGGAACTAATATGACTTTACCTTGCTTTAGTTGAGCTTTCTGGTGAACGAGCCTCTCATTTACCTATCATTTAAACCCAAACCAAGGAACTGTACGACTCTCGCCCCCAAAAAAAACCTAACACCAACACATCGCCCATGGAAGAGTCGAATGTTCAATTAAAAATTTACCCACGTAACGTCAAAACGCAATCATACGCATCGCGTACCCAGATCGGGTGGAACTCATCCATCATCGGTAACCCTCTCTCCCTCTCATGGACCGGGCATAACAACTGCAATATAAGAGGACCTCTGTACCAGCCCGATCCACCCAACCCTACAGCAGTTCGTTTC
The DNA here is from genome assembly GCF_013141755.1 of Anopheles stephensi. Lineage (NCBI taxonomy): Eukaryota > Metazoa > Arthropoda > Insecta > Diptera > Culicidae > Anopheles > Anopheles stephensi. The sequence goes on from NW_023405226.1 coordinate 422,259, forward strand.
CCATTTTTTTGCCTTTCGTTACATTGTTTAGAACGAATGAAAACGCAACGCTCAACTCCGACTTTTCCCTCATTGTCATTTGAGTCGCGCGAGGCTGAAGAAGACAGTGAAGCTGTGGGGAAGAAATTTATCAGCATTGCCTGGTCGGGCGTTGCGTTGCCTTCGACAGGTTTTATCGTTCCATTCGCTGGAAAGGATAAATGTCCTTCTTCTCCAACCGACCCGGATAAGTTGCATCGAACCAGCAGGCGGCAACCCCAAGTTGATGACCTCGCGGATTCGTGTGGGCGCCGTACATTCCAGGCGGCTGGTGATATGTCTTTCCGTTCCGTCTGATCAGTGCAATTTATTCTCGCGAGTGGACGATGTTCCCGGTTCGAACGATGACACTGAACCTGGACGTCATGAAATCGCCTTCGAGGAACAGCCTGGAGCACCCGAACACACACCATTGTGAAGAGGGAAATTTCCCCCAAGGGACATCTTCACATGGTGACCAGTAGTATCTGTCCACACACAGACAGCACACACACATAGTGTGTCGATGGGTTCGGCGGTACTCGTTTTTCTCTCCATTTTTTTAATTTTCATTCTCGCGATAAGGACACCCAACCGACGTGAGGCTCTCTCCCGAACTGCTTTACACCAGAGATATCCACCAACTACTATTCCATGCCTCGGCGGAGGTCACATCCAATTATGATCGTGTTCCACACGCAAAACCGGTCCAACATTTTTTTTTTTTTTGCTGACCTCACTATTACCTTGCGCGCCCTCTGGACATCACCAACAAGCGCTGCAAACGAAAAAAGACGAGACCCAAGCGCCAGAAGCGAATGCTACAGTTGCTGCTGCTGCTGCTGCTGAAAAACCAGTCAAACTCACCCCCTCACAGCTCAGAGCTGTGTGAGAGATGTGAGCTCGTTCCGGGTGGAATTTATGGCGCACCAAAACGCGGGCGCGACCATGGTGGACCCACCTTCCTGGTGGGATCCATCTCTCGCCGACAACTCACACACACACACATACACTATGGGTACAGTGATAACAACAAAGACACTCGCGGAGCCCTGCGAGGTGGAACAGAGAAGGTGAACAGACGAGTCAATAAAGGAGCTGCATGTCTTCAACCCTTCACGCGAGGTCCTCCTATTGCCCTGAACTCCATCTGCCTCTACGGCGAAGTCCCGATTTCTTTCTCCACAAAGCAGTCCCAGAGCTGGGAATTCTGCCTTTACAGCCAACTATGCGAAGAGGACAAACTTCCCGACTGCAAAACCAAAGCGCTGTGACAAACTAGGAGCAGCAGTCGCTCAGCCAACGAGAACCAACCAACTCTTATCCTCTCCAACAAGGGAATGATTCTTTTTAAAATGGTAATTATAAAAAAACTCCCAGATCCTTTCTTCACATCCCCTGTACACGGGGAGGGGCGGCACAGCATTCTTCTGCTGGGAAAGGTCCTTTCTTTTGCCAGCGTGAATTTGTCCCATCCGGTGGAAAATATTAATCTAAAGCAGCACACCCTACTGCTGCTGCTACGCTGACTACCGGCGACCGAACCGGTAGAACGGACAGGACTAAGTCGTTGCTGCCACTCTTCTTCGCGTGACATAATGCGATGTGTCTCGCGACAATTAGCGACAAAATTGGGGGGTTGGAGGAGCTTGAGGATGTGTTGGTGGTGGTGGTGTGGTTTAAAGGGAGCTCCAACTATGACAGGAAAAAAGAATTACAACAATACAGTATGATGGATCGCCGAGGTGGTTCATAGAGGAAGAAGTGTCCTGGGACTAGCATAGAGGGACGCTCCAACTGGTTGGTTCTATTGTCACATGCACTTTCTTCTGCGAGATGGAGACGGTTTTTTGGGTTATTGTTTTATGAAAGGTTTAAACTCTTATTCACTCCGCTGTTTTAACAGATTCCAGCAGAATTAGCGCAGTGTTTCGAGTCGCTGTTTAAGCACGTTTAAAATTTGCATACAAATGGTAGTGTCTGGCTGCGTTTTAAAGGCGTAACAATGCAGTGGGTAAATAATTTATATTTTCGTTTCTAATGGGCTTTAATGGATGGACATGGAGATATCAACATTATTTAAATTAAATTTTTTAACCACGCACGATCCTCGCAAGTTTTTTTTTACTCATTCAAGAAGAATTTAAGAAATATTTGGAGGTTTCAGGAGCAATAAAAGGGCTCCACCGCCAAGCAGGATATAAATAGCAGACGAAAACTGCAATTACCTATCAAGGGCCCAAATTGGCGTTGGCTGTATCCTCTCGGAGTTTCTCTTTTACGATTGACACGAATTCTTCAACGCAAAAAGCATCAGGCATATCATGCTGTACAAGAGCTGAAAACATTTTTTTTCCATTGGAGAATTCCATTTCAGGACACCGATTCCGAAAACACAAACTATAATGATGAGTTGCGTTGAAGACTTTTTTTTGCAGCTCCAAACCAATGTTTCCAACGTGCTTTATTGATTTCCCCGAATAATTAGCATTCCTGAAGAAGAAGTAAAACAAAAAACGAGGCCTTAAAGTTCGGTGGAATCAATTTATTGCACTCAAACTCCACGCCAAAAGCCTGACTTTACAACCTCACAGCTCTCAAGATCATCAACGATCGAGCACGCTAGCGATGATCATGGTGATGTCCCAGATATTGAAGGTGGGTTTATGGAAAAAAAAACCTCCAACAAACACCTCACAATAAATTATCTCCTGTTGCGAAAAATACGACCTTTTGCAGAACTCATCACAGTCGCTTTCGGCTGGAACATGCTGGACACAACCGAGTTCTTGCGTCGTAGTATTGTTCAGCCTCCAGCACGCCTTCGCCCAAGGTAGAAAATATGATGCGCTGATGCAAAAATAGAATTGAAATTAGAGTTTTAGAAACAGCTCCCTAGAGATGTACCTCCAGCGAACAACAACAACAGCAAGTGACTACGGGAGATAGAAAATAAAATCCAAACATACGGACAACACAGGACGGACAACGTCATCACCGCCACGTGCGCTTGACCCGCACACACACACACACATGATCTTTCGCGATGTTTACCCGGCTAAGCCCCAAAGCCCCCTCGGTAGCCCCACCAGAACGGGCGGCCACATCATCATCGTCGTTGTGGGCCGTCGTTGTGGGCCGTCGTCGCCAGCAGTACTAGTGGCAGTTGGATTTTATTGATTTTTTTGTCTACTCCGTTGTTTCCAAACCTCCAGCAGAAGCGTCTGTGACTCGCGGAGTTAGGCTGGGGAGGTGGCGACCGAGGGAGTTTCACTGTTAGTTTGCCAGGGTTTGCGCACGATGCTGTTGCAGCCGCCAGTCAGTTTAACCATAAAATGCAATTGTGCATTGCTCCATTTCTTTCGCACTCGGTAAGTCGCTCCCGTTCGCACAGTCAAACAAACGTACCCAAAATAGCTGAATGTGGAAGGAGGCCTTCCTGACGATCCTGGCGAGGGATAGGTAAAGCGTGGCGTGGGGAGATGAAAGATTGAGAATCGGCACACCGAGGCAAAACCTAGGCAAAACGGCCCCCTTCCAAAATAAAACCATTAACAAAAAAGTATAAAAAAACGCAGGAAGCAACTCCGGATTGAGCTCCGGCGATTCGTTTTTGCAGCAGGCAGCCCGCCCGTGTTTTATGTGCGAGTGGGGCAAGCAAGGCACCGTTTTTTGTGTTGTTTCCGTTCCGTTGTTGTTGTTTTTTATTGTTCTCTCGTTCTTTTTCGTCCATGTTTTCCACAATCCCTCTCGGCCTCCAAACAAGCGCTCGGACCTGAATCCGGACGACCCAAACACTCCAAAGAGAGACGGAGGAGATGGAGATCTGGATTTTCGATTTCCCAAGTCCTGCGATGATGTGAATGAAGTTGGGGAGCAAGGGCGAGATGGGGAGGGGGGAGAAGAAACCGTGGGGAAACACAGAGAACGCAGAAGAGATGAAGGTAATCCGGAGAACACATCGATACCGGGGGGAAGTCAGTCGTGAGGGCCAGGGGGCAGAGCATCGGAATCGTATTGCGGGCGCAATTGAAACATGATTATGCTCTCTGGACTCGGGACGACGCTTTTTCCCAGTGCGCTCTTGTGCCATTACTGATACTGATGGCTATTACCCTACTCCCATTCGCCCATGTGCGTCTCACACTCCTGTTGCAAACCGAAAGGCCGATCCCGCAGCAGGTTTCAGTCTCTTTCCCCACAGCCCACCGCACCTGAGAGCTTGATCGCCGGATTGGTGAAAGAGCGGCGGCACGGCACAGAGACCTGAGCTCTGGGGTTCAGCAGTATTTTCGATGTTATTTTTTCCGTTTTCCCCAGGTTTGCTGGTGTATGTGTGTATGTCCGGCCGCATCCGATCCGGATGGATGTGCGATTTCCGATGCGATTAAAGTGCAAGTGGAACAAAACACAAAACCGAGGTGGGGGGCGGTATGGGAGGATTGGTGATTTTGGGGAGCGATAGGAGGTGGCAGCTTTCAATGAAAGAACACACCGGATAAAGCGGACAAACTGAGCCTCCGGGCGGCGGTGTACTCGTTTGTACAACGGGTCGAAAGTGGATCGCCTCCCGAATCCTGAGTCTATTGGCAGGACTCGCTCAACCAATCAGCTCTTCCGCTGCATCCGTGTGTGTCCCCTTACCCCCCAGACACACACACACAGGCTCCAGCAATTCTCCAGCCCGAGGACCCAAAACAACTACGCGGTGGTGGTGCTCGCTGATGGATTTAAGGACGAATCAGTATTTTGCAAGTTCATTTTTTTTGCTTTAAATATAATCTTGTGTTTTGAGTTTTGGTTTCCCTTTAACAACAATACGAAATAAAAAAGAAACACATACACACACACAGCAGTAAAAGCAGGAATAAAAGTTAAAACGAAAATTTGGAATATTGCAAAAAAAACGAAACAGGTCTCCGGCCCGAAACCAGGTGCCACCAGAATGTTGAAAGCGCAACAAGGCAATTTTTCCAAACAACGAAAAATAGACAACCAAACGGAAAGTAGAACAACAACAAAAAAAACTCTAGAGTGAAACACACAACAACAAAAACAGCGGGCCCCAGTTGTATGTTTTTGTACTGTTCCGTGGGTATATATTTATATTCATCATAACAGGGAATATTTCAGCAGGATATTAATAATTGAAGAAGCTGCGTACGAACTTCACATGACTGTTTCATTATGATTACGGTGAGGGCGGATTTTTTTTCCCAGACGGGTCCGCTTTTACTTTAGTTTTACTGTTAATAGTACATCGAAAAAAAAGTGTTTTGAGAAGTTTTTTTTTATCATATCCAATTCTGGTCCATACATTCATCACAGCGGAAAAGCTGCTGCTGTCAAAAGTGAACCACTTTCAATCAATTGATGCAAGCCGCTTCTTTTTTGCTGAGACTGCCCCCGTAAAAGATGAAACACACACACACACGCATGAGGCCAATAGGCAATTTGAAGAAAATAAAACATAAAATCAAAATCCATCCCATCCCACAAAATCCATCCCATTTTGATGAACATTTGAACGCAGTCAGGCGAAAACCGAGTGGGGGCTGGCCTACACTTTAGTGACGGGAGTGTGGTGGTCCTGCCGAAGGATCATCATGATTAATGCATGATTGAATGAGTTGTCAGCATTTTTTTTTTTGTTGAGGTGACGTTTTTACCCCGGTGCAAAAGCCACCCAAAAGTCCCCGCGAGAGTACTGCTCGAGCAAAAGGAAATGGAAATGAGTTCCGATAGACTATGTTTCTTCGGGCCCGTTTTATGCCTATGTGGCATATGGAAAGGAAGACAAATTTTGAATTTAATTTTGAATCCACTTACTTTGAGGGTAAAACTGTGCATTGTGTAGATGTAACGAGCGAGAGAGAGAGAGAGAGAGACCAAAAAAACTAGAAAAGATTTGTCGCAGTTCTGTGTCATAGGGTACCCTTTCTTTGGTCCTTGTACGGTCTCTTGCTTATCGACCTCATATCCGGACAAGACGCACAGTTAACCGTGAACACAGAGGTTAGCGAGACTCGGGACCCTCCTCTTCCTTATCGCACAAATAATGTTTTACGACCCTTTCCAGCAAGGGGCTTTTTACCCCTTAGTTATAATTCCAAGTCTAAGAAGGTGAGCAAAGGTCTTAGTGGGTCGGTACCCCTTTCAAGCGCTAGAGTTCACAGTTCGTGTTCGGGGATCACAGTTAATTATTGTAATCCGTTCTTTGCTGTTAGATTTGTCAGCACATAATTCATCTTTACACAACATTAGCGATCAATTTTCTTGGCATGCAAAGAAGAGTCCGGAACTGTATAACTGTATTTTAATTAAAAAATTGAAAAAAAATGTTTATTTATGCGCCATCAGTCACTCTTCCAACGAATGGTATTCTTCCTCCACACAGAATTCTCGTTCTTCTGTGAAACAAAACCGTTCAGCTGGCGGAAGACGCTCAAACATCTTCGAGAAACAACACTGCGGCAAGAAGGTGTGAGAGAGCATCCCTCCCAAAAGTCCCGATGTCAGAAGAGAAGCGAAAGATCCACAGCACGACTCACCCCATCGATCATGTGATCGTGCGTGCAGCATATAATGCGAGCAAAAGAGTCAGCGAATGATGGGAGAGAATTCTCCTACTCGGGAGGGTTGTAAATTCCCTATACTTCACATCCATTAAATCTTGAGTGTGTTAGTGTGTGTGGTAATGTGTATTCTATGCTCGAGAACTAACACACAGGCTATCCCTACTTTAAGCGGTCTTCTCAGTGCGGTGCGGCGCGGTTTTTAAGACAAACACGTTTTCTTCCTGCTTCTTCCAATGGTAATTGTTTTCCGTTCTTTGCTTATGCTTTTCTTACACGGTGGCGGCTTCCGAATGCATATTGTAGCGGCTACTGCCCTGCGCAAGACGACGAGACCCGCCTGCGCTGTTAATGTTATGTACGCTGGCGCATGTTTGAAGCATGTGGATGACTTTACAACGCATTGCTCTAGATGTACTAAGGAAATGAGTCACCACACGCTTCATGAAAGTAAGCGAAGAAAATAACGTTCCGTTTGTACACTCGTTTGTTTGAAAGACTTTTATTTTCTCAAAGAAGCTTGTATTAATTCTAATCTGTTGTGACACGACTACAGTGATGGAAATAATTATATACGCATAGCTATTTTTATCAATCCAGTTTATTATTGAATATCATGAAATCTGTCGCTAATCAACACTTGAAATGTAATTCAAAATTATCTGTTTTTTGCCAACTTTTAAGACTCATCTACTAGTAGATTAATAAAATTAAATACCTGATTAGTACATATACAAATAGTACATTAGTACACAGGAAGATTAAGGTAAATTATAAAATATTACGATTGTATACGCACACTCAAATTTCTCGATATCCAGATGTCCATACTTTGAATTCTTGGGATTTAGAACCATGCTAATAAGCCAACTTGAAAGATCTCTCATGCATTAAATAAAATTACTAGGCTGAAAAATTATGTCCTCCATTCCATTATTGAAGATTATAAATGTTCCCTGTTTCTTAATTGCATAAGGGTAGTTTAGAAAAAAAATCGAACACAACTTTTTCGTGAATGATAAGGATGCAAATATTATTGGGTTTTTAATTCAAAACTTATAAAAAAATCAATACAGCCTCAAGCCGTCATTCTAAAAATATAAAAATAAAAAAATAAAATTTAAAAAAATGCTCATATACGGTGACGAACATTAAAATTAGACCATTTATTTTGTAAAATCGAAACATTAAGGCCTATTTTTATCAAATAAATTAAGATTTTTTGAAAAACTTAGTTTAAAATGAGAAAACGATTCCTAGTATAAGAGTATATAATCATTTTTTTTTAAATTGGATCTTGAGCATTCTCTAGTTTTATTTATCAATAGAACTTCTATCGAGTCGATATGGTTATCTTTAATGATAAAAACAAGTTATATATTTTTTGTCCTTTTTTTACTTCATTTAGGTTTTCATGTACACAATGATTTAAAATTCTTTACTTTCTCAATGATTTGACAATTTTACAACAAAACCAAAATGGTTGTTAATGTTTTTATGATTTTCAATATGCTAGTATCGAAAACAGGAGATCGAAAATCAGAATGTAATATTGGTTGTATTCTATTGTTCGTCACTGTATTTTTTTTTTTTGCTAAGAAAATATCAAGCTCATTTCCAACAAGTGTCATAAATACTAAGACTTCTTTTTCCATGATTCTTACAACTATTCCCACAAGTGTATTATTTATTAACACATAGCGTAACGGCGAACCACATACAACGCACACTACCATTACCACAGTTCATTCTGCTTCACTACATTTCCCTATCCGGGATATCCCAGGAACCGGAACAAAATATTTGTGCAGAGTCTACCTACCATTTGGAGAGAAGCAGCAACAACGAAAAAAAAAAAGCCTCTATGTATTTTTCATCCCATTCACTATTTACCCCGTGTGTCACGCTATCCTGCTGCTGCTGCCAAAACCCCCCAGACATGCTCTCGACAACAGCATTATGTAAGGAGAATAATACCAATGATAATGATGAGGAACGAA
>NW_023405227.1:0-60326 GCF_013141755.1 Anopheles stephensi
TTGCAATGAAGAGTAAGACAAACGATCAAACACTTAACAAAACAAACTTGCGATAATGATGAAATGCTGTGACATGGAGGAAATCCCAAGAGCGTGAGTGCGAATAATAAAATTAACAAAAGAGAGTGAGAGAAAAATAGACGTGGGATAAGTAAGAGGTTGAAGCAATCATTGATAATGGTTGAATTGGCTGGTATGATTGAAAATAAAGATCTAGAGCTGATGTGCTTTGAGAAACAACGATAGAACAGTTGAAGAGAGTGTATGAGAAAGACTAAGCGTAGAAGAGAGAGAAAGAGAGAGAGAAGAGAAAGAGAGAGAAAGAAAGAGAGAGAGAAGAGAAAGAGAGAGAGAAGAGAAAGAGAGAAGAAAGAAATAGAGAATGAGTTAAGCATTATGAAACGAGATTAAGTAGATAGATAGATAGAAAAGAAGAACGTTAACAAGGATGCAAGAATGAGTTTTTTATACTGCAGAACCAATAAATAATAGAGAAACAAGAGAGATAATTGACAAAACAGAAATTGAAAGCGAACAAAACGAATGGAACAAAACAGAGAAAAGATAAAGGTTGAAGTAAAAGAGAGTGGCGGGTTTTCAATAAACAGACACATGAACTAGATGATGCAGTGAACGAAACAACAATCATAGCTAAACTGTTGCGTATTATCTTTCTTTGTCCCTTATTTCCCTTTCTCGTTAGCTCACTGTATTTAGTTTATAATTTGCTCGTCTATTTATGCTGAAACATACTCCTCTTGGCTTACTTTCTCTGCAAACTTATTAACATACGTACCAGACGCTAACATTTTTTAATTTTCTTTTATTTATAGAAACTTTCGGGCTTTGCGACATTATTCGCTTTCCTGTCTAATGTTAAATGTGTGGTACAATTATTGCGAATATTATTAAATATTGCCTGTATGGTTCGTGTAATGTAAAACTATTGCACTATGAATTTATATCTCTCGGTACAGGTTGCTGATGCGTAAAAATCGAATGAGACGGTTCTGCTGTTGTTTGTCGGGTGATAGTATGATGGCTAGGTCAGTATCAAGTTGGCAGGTGACTCGGTGTGTAGTGTATCCGTGGCAATCGGTAAGGATGTGGCGGACGGTAATGTCGACTCCACAGAAGCTGCAAAGTGGAGAACTGGATTTATCGGAAGAAGGAAGTGTGTCAGGCGGTTGTGACTGATGCGTAGACGGGAAAGCACTCGTTGAATGTGGCTGGAGTCGGGATCGTCCCAAGGTGGGGTGTTGTACTTGATGGAGCGAAATTTTGTGGAGGGATCTAGGTTGTACCGAGCGGTATCGAGATTGTTTGCAGCGGCCAAGACCGCATAGCGCCTGATAATGAATGAATGATCTAGGTTGTACCAGGTGATGTTCCAGTGTTGAGCGACTATAGGTTAGTGAAGCGGATGGCGTAACGGCACGAAAGAGTGCTGTGTGATTCGGTTGGATGGAGTCGACCATCGTTGGCCAGCCGGTCGGTTTTTTCGTTTCCGTCGATTCCGAAATGGCCCGTATCCCACAAAAAACTATTGCAGTGATGAGGGGATGTCGTCAAGGATCTGGATGTGAGAGTCTTAGAGAAGCTCGAGATGTTCGAGAGCGGTCAAACACTGGCATTATACATTCGGTTAAGATGTTCAGAATGTCGGTCCGAAATCCTTCGTCGGCGGCAAGTCGGATGGCTATTGGTTCATCTGAAAAGATAGATGTGGTTAGGAAGTTTGATGATGCAGTTATCGTGGTTGGAATGGATCCCACAGTCGGCAGACTTCCGATTAACGGAGTCGTCTGTGAAGATGTGGTGATTGTGCTGGTATTTGGTTCGGATTTGGTGCGTAAAGGTGCTATTGATGATGTGGCTGCTTTTTCCGGTTCCTCGGAGAATGTGTTATAGTTCCCCAGTCTATGATAGGAGTGCGGTAGTACGAGGGACGTATTCCCGCGGGTGGATTGGATGATCGGTAATTGGTGAGTTGTTTACAGGTTGGCGATAGCTCTGGTAATGAGGGTAGTTGTATCGATTCCTTTCTCAAGGATCCGAGCTGCAGCTGTGACGAGGCTATTTGTGATAATGAGCTGAAATGGAAGAAAACTGCTTTCACGAGGAGGGAATCGAACGGATTGGTTAATATGCGTATATGGTTAAAACGGTATGAAAAGGGTTTGCCACCCTAATTAGCCATTTGTGCTTTATTCCTTCGTACTGCTAATCATATCTAAAATTTACGCGTCATACGAAAACATAAAGAGTGTCTAGTGAAAATCAAAACCATACTGCTTCAATCTCATTGTGTCGAAACAATATGTAATAGGGGCATACTAGAATCTGGATTGACTTAATGAAGGGATTTAATACTTTTTAGTTTTGGTGGTGGTCCGGTACGGAGTCCTAATTTTTTATTTATCCTTCCTTCCGTTTCCTTTTTTCCTGCCTTCTTGGGTTAGAGCTGGAGCGGTCTTCCTTCTTTAGGAATGGTCCGGTACGGAGTCCTAATTTTTATTTATCCTTCCTTTCCGTTGCCTCCTTTCCTGCCTTCTTGGATTAGAGCGGGAGCGGTCTTCCTTCTTTTCGTCTCGATGGTGCGTTGAGAGCGGTTTTCTTTCCTACTTTCTCGGTTGGTCCTCCAGGACATGTGATCCTCGTCGTGGATGGAACGATACTGATCATGGTTGTTGGATATGGCAGTTTCGTACCTGATGCTGTCCGTATCCAGAACCTTCTGGCGCTGTGTGTCCGCCTTCGCGTATCGGGCCGAATCTTCCGTGCTCGTCTGGCCCCCGTGTGGGTTGACGGTTCCCGATCCTTCCAGAACTCGTACTTCGTGCGTTTTCCTGCGAGTGTTTGGGTCCTGACTATTTCTCTGTAACGCGTTTCTAGCCTAGGACGCTCAGTCGCTACAGTACTCCCCTCCTAGACCAGTGTTATCGATAGCGAAGAGGAATTATGACTCTACGCTGTGATCTCGTAACGCCGGTCGATATGTTGTCGTCAGTCCCGTTGTCGTAAGATCGGCGGAGGTGGGTTGCGGATGGCGGTTGGATCAGCTGTCTGCCATGATGCTGGACTGGACGTCGGTTCCTGCGTTAGAGACGACTGCTCAGTCGATGGTGTTATATCCAATGATGTTCGTTTTCGAGCCGACTCGGGTGGATCTTCGGCGATGTAAGCTGGCTTCAGGCGATCGATGGATACCCACGAGGTTTGTCCATTTACCAGAATCTGGAAGGACTTTGGACTTCGCTGTAGTATCCGGTATGGTCCCTGGTACGGTGTAGTCAGCGGACCGTGTCGTTGCGCACAAACACGTGAGTGCATTTGTTAAGATCGGCGTGTACAAATGCGGTCCGATTGGTATGCCAGCGGTTTTCGTTGGTCGAATGTTGCTCATCGCTTCCCGTAGTGTCTCAGTGAAGTTGCTTTGGTCGGGTGGTGGTTGCTTCTCAGCGACGAATTCGGCGGGGATGGTGAGTTTGTCCCGTATACGAGTTCTGCCGGTGATGCTCCAATGTCTTCCTTGTAGGTGGTGCGTAGCCCCAGCAGAATCAGTGGTAGATGCTCACTCCATCGGGTCATATCCTTGCAGCAGATGGCTGCTTTCAGGGTGCGATGCCATCTCTCGATCAGCCCGTTGTCCTGGGGATGATAGGCGGTCGTCCGGATAGTGTTTCACTCCGAGCACTCGTGTCAGTTCTGTGAACAAGGAAGATTCGAACTGCCTTCCTTGATCCGTAGTCACGTGAGAGGGAACTCCGAATCGGACGATCCAGTGGAAGAGCAGTGCCGAAACCACAGTCGATGCAGTCATGTCCGGGATCGGTACTGCTTTCCGGCCAACGGGAAAAGCGGTCGAAGATGGTCAGGCAGTGGCGGTTGCCGTTGCTGACCGGGAAGGGCCCGATGATGTCCACGTTGATGTGCGAGAACCTTGCGGCGGTTGTCGGATATGTTGCTAGAGGGCTCTTTGTATGACGTCCTACTTTGGCTCGTTGGCAGGCGATACAGCTCCTTACAAACTCCTGGGTCTCCCTTTGATGTTCAGCCAAACGAATCGTTGCGTCATCAATTTGACTGTGGCTCGTGCTCCAGGATGGCTAAGGTCGTGGCATGTAGGAGCTGTTTCCGAAATGACCTCGTGATGTATGGTCGGATTATTCCTCCAGGGCAGTCGGCATACAGTGACTTGCTGGACCCAGGGATAGGTGTCTTCTGGAGGAATAAGTCGGAAGTTGTCTTCCACTGAGGATATCCGAAAGCTCAGGATCGCTGGTTTGTTCCTCAGCTAGACGCTCGAAGTTGATGGTAGGAGTCGCGTGTACCGTTTCAATGCGTGAAAGAAGGTCGCCGGTTACGTTGTCCTCCCCTGCTACGTGCCGGATGTCGGGGTAAATTGTCCGATGAAGTCCAGCTGTCGGGCACGTCGCGGTGATGCGCTGTCGTGTGTTTGCCGGAACGCGTACGTTAGAGGCTTGTGATCCGTGTAGATTCGGAATTCACGACCCTCCAACAGGTAGCGAAAATATCGCACGGCGAGGTAAACAGCGGTCAACTCACGGTCGTAAGTCGAATACTTCAGCTGCGCTTTTCTCGAATTTCTTTGAGAAGAATCCTAGGGGCTGAAGTTGTCCGTCGACGTGTTGGTGTAGAACGGCTCCAGCGGCAAAGTCCGAGGCGTCGGTCCAAAGAGACAGCTCTGCGTTTGAAGCGGGATGTGCCAATAGCGTTGCTTTTTGCAGTTGTTCCTTGCAGCGGTCGAATACTACGGTGGCTTCAGACGTCCATATCAGTGGTGTTTTGTCCTTCTTTTTGTTCCCCGGAATCATCTCCAACAGGATACCTTGCGTTTCCGGGCATGTGGTTAGGAACCGGCGGTAATAGTTGATCATCGCAAGGAATTTTTTAAGCTCCATGACGGTGGCCGGTTTCTTCATCTCGCTTATGGCCTGCACTCGTTCAGGGAGAGGGCGTATCCCCTCTGCGTTGACCAGGTGGTGATTTCGCTACGCCCAAACTCACACTTGGCTGGGTTTATGGCCAGTTGATGTTGCTCGAGACGCTGGAATAGCAGACGTAGGTGCTCGCGATGTTCCTCCTCCGAAGATGATAGCAATAGCATATCATAGCAGGCCTAGCAAGACGTCATTTATGAGTCGCTGAAACGTCTGCTATTCGATGGACGGCAAACTTCGAGTTGAACCAACGATTCAAATTCCGCACGAGCTGCAGCATACTTCTCCGGACACAATCTTCGGGTCGTGCAAAGGTTGATTGTCCGGTGGTTTCAATCCGATGTGTGATCTTAGGTCGCAGGAGCGTTCCGGGCGCGATCGTTGTGGTTAGTCCGGGGAACTCCTTCAGTAGGTTGGCGAATTGCGACGAACTATCGCAAACCTTAACGGTTGGTTCCTGTAGCTCGTGGTCCGTTTCCCCGGGTGTAGACAGCTTGGTAAGCGCATCCACTAGGCTCCTGCGGCGAAGGTCCACCAAGAGGTTGAAGTGCTGGAGGAAATCGGCCCCGATGATGGCTGAGCCTACGTCCGCTATCACGAAACTCCACAGGAATGTGTGACGAAGTCCCAGATCCAGAGTGTATAGCGATTCTCCATATATCTCGATCGGTGTCCGATTGGCAGCAAATAGTTTCATCGTTGAAGGTTTACACGGAAAAGAGCTGTGATGGCGAGGAATTACCGAAACATCGGCGCCGGTATCGATGAGGAAGCGTTGCCTCGTTCGACGGTCCACTACCGTGAGACGATGACTAGCGGATACTAAGGAGTGGACGTCCGGCTCGGCGTCGTCGGCTTCTAGCCAGGATGAAGAAGGGGGCGGTTTAGCTCTAAATCGACGGCCGTGGAAGGAGCAGGGAGCCTGGCAGCTGCGCGCCTTCGGTCTATATGTCCGGTGGTAATAGCATCAAGCGGAGTTGGATCCCGTGCTGGTGAGTTGGCCCTGCTGTGTGGTCGAGACCGGGATCGCGGTCGAGAGTGTTCCCGATGGTTGATCTGTCGCAGCACTTCCTCCAAATGCTCGGTTAGCTGGTCCACCTTGCGAGAGAATTGTTCAACCTTTCCGTTTTTCACCTCCGATACATTTGGATAGGATCCGGTTCGATGGTAGAGGGCGAAGGAGTCCATCACGGCGTCGGCCACTTTCACCTTGTTTGTACATACGCAGCTGATTGTACATACGTCGGTAGCCGGCTGATCCACAAATCCACTAAAGCCAGGTCCGTTAGGGCTCCGTTTGCCGTGCGTCGCATCTCGGCCAACAGTTGCCAGGGACGGCAGTCGCCGAGGTGCATCTCCGACAGCAAACGATGTAGGCGGCTTCGCTGCGATTCCTCAAAGTGCTGAATTAAAGACCGCTTGGCAGCTTCGTAACGGTCGGTATTGGGGACATTTTCAAGAAAATGTCGCACTTCGGGAAGGATGCTGGTCGGGATTTGCGTTTTTAGTATGTTGAACCGCTTGGCGTCACTGCGGGGGGAAAAGTTCAACACCTCGAACCAATTCTCCAGGGCGAAGAAAAAGGTATGGATGTCGGCTGTACTCAACTCCGGTGGCTTGAGTCGCAAGGCGTTCATCGTCTGCACTTCTGGATCCTGCACTCTGGTTGCGGTGTCGTGTTCACCGGGTATGTTGATCATCACGGCGGTGCGATGAATCCGGCATCGGGGCTGGTAACGGTTGAGGAACTACCGTTTCCGGTTACACCGTCTTGTGGACTATGTAACGTGGTGAGCATGGTTCCTCCTCGTTTGACACGGATGATCCCCGGGTTGTCTCTGATTGGAGGCGGTGAAGAGAACGCAGGAGGTGGATGCTTACGTATCCCAACGCGCTGCGACGAAAAGAACTGCGAGGTAGAATCGATGCGGTGTCCTCGGTGTGGGACGAAATCCGGCGGAAAGGAGCGGTGTGTCTGGACGGCCGCCGTAGGGTTGCCAGGTAGGGTCCGGAGCGTCACTCTATAGCGCAGCGTGCACGGGCTGGAATAAGAATCGTCAGCGCAGCGTGCAAGAGCTGGAGCGACACTCGCAACACAGTGTGAGTGGCCGGGGTGATACGCTACAGGCTAGTTACGGAGAGGAACCGGGTGGTTCTTGGCTGCTGCTGTTGATCCTCCGGGGTGGACGAGCGGTTCCCAACAAGGTCCTGGCGAAGACGTTGCAGTGGAAGGAATCACGTCGGGGTCACCAGTTTTAGGATATGTCCGGTACGGAAGTCCTAATTTTTTATTTATCCTTCCTTCCGTTTCCTTCTTTCCTGCCTTCTTGGGTTAGAGCGGTCTTCCTTCTTTTCGTCTCGGTTGTGGTTTGAGAGCGGTCTTCCTTCCTACTTCCTACTCCTCGGTTGGTCCTCCAGGAGATGTGATCCCTCGTCGCGGATGGAACGATACTGATCATGGTTTGGATATGGCACCGTTTTTATACTCTGGTGTCCGTATCCAGAACCTTCTGGCGCTTTGTGTCCGCCTTCGCGTATCGGATTCCCGAAACTTCCGCGCTCGTCTGGCCCGCTTCGCGTGACGGTTCCCGATCCTTCCAGAACTCGTACTTCGTGCGTTTTCCCATAGATGGCGTTCTGTAGTGTTTGTGTCCTGGCTATTTCTCTGTTACGCGTTTCTAGCCTAAGGCGCTCAGTCGCTACAACTTCTTTAAAATATTCAGTCCACTGCAATAGGATCTCTGGTAATTGACCATATACTTTTGTACGGCTAGAGATCACCTTAGGTCTAGAGTTATGTTGGTGATCTGTTCATCTTTTATCACAAGTTTCTTCTTGTTCTATGAAGTACTCAGATTGCTTGGAGTTTCTGTATTGATTGCTGTAAAGTTATTCCTTAGTACGGTAAACTCATTTTTTCTCGTCTAAAATGTTAATAATATTCTTCTGCGTATGTTCGTGTTTAATGCCATCTATTTCGTTCTTATTGACGCAGAAAAGGGCGATTAAGCTCTTCGTCAATAATTCAAATAGTGATCGCAATCAATGATGATCTTGTTGAATAATCTGTGCACAGATCAAGAAACACGTCCTTTTGATACAAGTGGTAAGCCAGAAGTAGTTACTTCTTCTTCTTCTTCTTCTTCTTCTTCTTCTTCTTCAGTGTTGCAGGTTGTATCCTCCTATGACTTTTTTAGGATCACAATCAGAGGCGTACTGCATTGTTTAAAAAGAGGGGACTATGTGTCCATTTATCTTGTTTTTCTGTGTTTTATATGTCTCTTGGTTTATGTCTCTGTCTTTGTATCTGTGTCTTGTTGTCTTGTCGTGTCGTGAGGATTACTTGGAATGTGAAATTTTTGTGCCCTTGTTTTCAATTTTTTTTGGTTAACTAGTTTTTCTAAAGAGTCAATACGGCGTCAAGCCGTCTAACTTCTTCTTCTTCTTCATTGGCACTACAACCTCGGGAGGTCTCGGCCTGCCATTTCTGGCTTTCTGTGACTTGATTTTAACCGCAGCAAAGTAGTCAGCCCTGCGTACGGGGAGACGGTCTGGATGGGATTTGAACCCCGGTCCTGCCATATGAAGACCGGCGCTGTTATCGCCTCGGCCACCCGACCGCCCCGTCTAACTAGAGATATAAATAAATAGTTTCCCTAAGTGCTAGGCTATTTATTTATATATTTTTTATTTTTGTTGTTTTTTTATTTTTGGTTTTTAGATTTTTTTGTCTTTTTTCTATTGTTTTTTTCTGCTTGAGCTCTATGAGGTTTGTGTTGTTTGTTACTCGTTGGTTTACCATAAGTACGATGTTTGCTTTGCAAATGTCTACTAGAGTTTCCTCCTTTTAGTTGGTACCTTATTTTGCTATGTTTTGGAATCCGTGCTTTCTTTATTTTCCTATCAAAGAGGATACTTATGTTCAGAATTATACTTTGGTTATTGGTACATTAATGTTTTTTTTTTTGCTTTTCCTATTCCCTTCTCCTGGAAGCGCTAGGATCACTATGAGACTATTTAAGTTGTGGGAGTAAACTTTTTTTCCTTATTTATTTATAATTCCAGTATTACGGCATGACGCCGTATTGTCAACACCGCATGTGTTGACGATTACAAATTCACAAATATTAACAAGGCATTTCCTCCCTGTTATTCTGCCTTATCCCGGGCATGCTCGGATGTTGGTGTGTGGAGATTGCAGTGTGGTTGTTCATGTCTATTGTGGAGGTTGTGTTGATGGTTTGGTCCGGGTCTATTGCTTTCTGTTACTGTGTTGGTGGTAGTGTGGTGTGTGGAACGGAACATCCTTCCGTGTAGCGGATCTAGACTGTTACAAAACAAAAAGAAAACAGTAATCGGGACATTACAAACATTTGCCTGCGTACAGTGTTCCTCAAACTGCCCAGCAGTGATAGCCCAAGCTCGATCAAGCCAGCACCGAACTCAGAAGCTATCGGCGAGTTCCATCCCGTAACAGCAGGGTCTCTGCTAATTACGGGTTGAACCCGCCGACCACCTCCGAACCCAACGCCAGCCACGCCGGGCTCGCTCCATCACGGCTAGACAAAGATGAAGAACACTGTTACAGAAAATTCTGCCTCCCTTCTTACGACAGTGCCGACTTTGACCCCGGATGCTGTTGCTTTGTCAACGGATCACCCGTGGCACTACAAAAAAAAAAAAAACACTTAACACTTACGACAAAGACAACACATGGAATAACAAAAAAGGAATCGCGGATATGGTTTGGTAGGATTATGGGGATGCGGAATCAAAGGATAAGGCCGTTGTCTCTGGCGAATTGGAAGATCAGCCTCATGTATGCGAGGTCTCTGGTCACCAGCACTTCTCTAATTTCTATGCCCGGTCGTCTGCCGATGCTCTCGACTGCGCCCAACAGGGAGGGTCTTGCGTTTCAAACTCCACGCGGGACCACAGAAGGTGATCCACATCGTGAATCCGTCACCGCAGCCACACACCTTCGTCTGGGCCAGAGTTATACGCTGCAGATGAGTATTCAACGCGAAATGATTCGACATAAGTCGAGACATCATGCGTATGAACGCCCGGTCTACAGAGAGCCCACCGAACCAAGGCCGCAGGGACACTTGCGGAGAGATCGAGAAAAAGGAATCGCCTGAGATCATCCGCCTCCCACATGCTCTGCCAGCGAGACAGGAAAAGCTGCTGTGGTAGACGAAGAAACTCTCGGGCCGAGATCGGACGGTCGTAAAATGCGCCTTGTTGGACGCCTGTTTTGGCCAGTGAGTCTGCCTTCTCGTAGCCGGGAATTCCACAATGAGAAAGTACCCAAATTAGCGAAATCCTGAACGCCTTGTCTAACATGGAGTCAAGCAGTTCTATGATTTTAATGACAAGGAAATCCTGGCTCTTAACAGCCTTCGGGGATCTTAGTGCTTCAATAGCGCTAAGGCTATCTGTAAAGATGAAGTACTGATCCGAAGGTCTCGCTGCTATAATCAATAGTGCGTACAAGATTGCGGCTAGTTCTGCGGTGTAGACACTACACGGAACCCGCAATTTGAAAAATGTTTCGGCGGAATCAACACCGAAGCGGGTACCCCCCTTAGAGGACGATCCATTAGTGTAATACTGGCTCAATTGGTCTAAATGGCCCTACTTATCCCTGAAAATGCCCGGAACTACCATCGGGCGAAGATCATTCGGTATGGTCTTAATTTCCTCGTGCAACGAGGAATCTGTTGTTAAAAGGGAACTGTAGGTCTCAGGAAGGGCAGCACGGTTTAATGCCTGTGGAGCGCTAGGATGCACTTGTAGGGCAACAAAATCTTCATAGATTTTCAAGATCTTGCTCTTAGAACTTGTCTCTAGAAGCGGTTTAAAATTTTCTTCGATCAAGGGATTTGATACTGAAGAACGGACTAGAAGGCGAAGCGACAGCATTTCAAAACGTAGTTTTAGCGGCATCACTCCGGTCATCACTTCTAGGGACATGTTGTGTGTTGATTTCATGCTCCCTAGTGCGAGTCTAAGACAACGATACTGTAGCCTCTCTAGTTTGAGGATATGCGTGTTGGATGCCCAATGGAAGCATATGCTTCCATATTCCAACGCGGATAGTACCGTTGTCTTATACAGTCGCAGGACGTCTGTTGGATGTGCGCCCCACCAGAATCCTGTGACTGTCCTTAGAAAGTTGATTCTTTTGCTGCATTTTTGCACCAGATGGGTGATGTGTGTACTCCAGTTTAGCCTTGAGTTGAACCAAACACCAAGGTATTGAAAATTGTCGGTAGTTGATATCTTTTCACCGTACAAAAAGACATCAATTTTCGGGTCAAATAGTCTTTTCTCCCTGTTTTTTGTCGTGTCGCTAAAAGGAGACAAGACTATCATCTCAGTTTTCTTTGCAGAGAACTTGATACCAAGGTTTTCAGACCACTCGGCAAGATTGTCCAAAGTGGTTTGTAAAGCCATTTGTATTTCGGCAGCGTCCCTGCTTGCAAAAGATATGACGCCGTCGTCTGCTAATTGTCTAATGCTGCAGTTTGGAGCTAGACAAGAATCTATTTCACTGACATAGAAGTTATATAGCAGGGAGCTCAAGCTGGACCCTTGTGCTAGTGATCGTGTCTTGATGGTGGTTTGCCAGGCTTCAAGATAATGACAACTTTCACTTCTCTCCACTCTTGCGGGACGCTGTTGACCTCCAAAATATTGTTGAAAATACTTAACAGACGCTTCCTCCCTATGGCGGGCAGATTTTGAAGCAATTTGCTACCAATCTGATCCAGAACCGGGGAGGAATTTTTGCTTGATAGGAGAGCAAGTGACAGCTCTACCATTGTGAACGGTGAATCCATCCTAGGCGCATGTTGTGTAAAGCTTTGCGCAGGAACGAAATCGGGACAAAGCTTGTGGGCAAATTCATACAGCCACTCGCCAGAAAAGCTTTCGCTCTCATTGATGTTGTTGCTGTTTCGCATCCTTCTAGCCATTCTCCAGAGCGAATTAAGTGAAGTGGCGGGGTCTAGATTATTGACGTATCTACGCCAATAACCCTTTTTCTTCGCCTTCAACAGGTTTTTGCACGTTCTCTCTAGTCCTTTATATTTTTCATATAAGGACCTCGAGCCCGTCTCCCGGAAGGCTTTAAATGCCTCACGCTTCTTGGTGAAAGCCGCTTGGCAATCCTTGTCCCACCAAGGAGTGGGAGGTTTTTTAAATGTCCTTGCTTGGTGGGAGCGCCTTGTTTGGGCCTCAAGGGCGCACTTGTTTATCAGTGAAACAAGTTTTTCGTACTCCTTGACAGGAGACAAATCTTCCAAGTCAAGTGAAAGCGAAGCGGCTATTAATTCGCCGTATCTCGTCCAGTCGATGTTCCTCGTTAAGTCACATTTAACGGGAATTCCTTCTACTGGACATCCTCCCTTGATGTAGGAAATTTCTATCGGCAAGTGGTCACTGCCGATAGGGTCCTGGATCACCTTCCAACTAAAATCAGGGCCATTGCTGATGCACATAGAGACAGGTCCAGTGCACTCGCCCTACTTAGAGGTGTCTGCATCCTAGTTGCCTCTCCTGAGTTGAGAATCGAAAACCCAAATCTGTCGCAGAAATCTCGGATGATAGGAGTGCGAATGTCATCCTTTTCGCACCCCCCCTCGATTCCATGGGAGTTAAAGTCTCCCAGGATCAAAAGCGGTCCAGGCAAGACCACTGCTAAATTTCCAAGATCCTCTTTGAACTTTTCAATTTTTTCCTTTCCATTATTGGCTATCGGGGGGATATAAATGGATGCAATTGTCACGTGAAGAACGCCCAGTTTTGCCTTAACTGCGACAGTTTCTATCATTTCTTGTCTAGGAGTGGGTATTCTGGTGAAAGTGTGACTCTTTCGAACACCAATCAGTACCCCCCCACCCCTAGTAACGCGATCTTCACGGATTATATTATATCCCGGGAAGGTTAATTTAATTTCATCCGATAGCCAAGTTTCACAGAGGGCAAACACATCGCAGTTATGTTCGCCCACTAATGCTTTAAAGGAGTTTAGCTTGCCAAGCAAACTCCTACAGTTCCACTGTATGATAGTAGCCGTAGGAGCCATTAATCATCCAAACGGACCATCATACTTAAGCATGGCCATTGAGCCAGCCACTGTTTGATCATCCCCTTCAGGAAAGGAAGGGCCCAAGTTGCGATCATATGCAGATGCTTCGGGAGGTTAAGGGTCAAGAGGAGGGATTCTAGGATCTCGGAAAGGGACGGTGTAGGGATCCTCGGGAAGCCCTTGGGCTCAGTTGGAAAAGCTAGGTTTTCCAAAGGAACTTCGGGCCGAGGTGATCGCTTCTTCTTGGGCTTTTTCCTGGCAATTTGGGGGGCGGGAGTTTTGGGATCAGCGTCACGTTTTGGGGCGGGAGGAGAAACTTTAGCGAGGCGCTGTGAAAAGGTTTACTTTTCGTCTTTAAAACCTTCCGCTGTACCTTTTAGTAAGGCACTCTCATGATCTTTACCGATCTCAGTGGCACCTGTTCAGGTGCAGTTGGATTAGGCTCGCCATTTGCAGTTGTACCCAAAACTGCAAAAGGATTCGTTGCGTTTGCTCCCTTGAGAGCATCGCTGTATGAGCCTCGTGCCCGCTCGGCTACCGTTTTGGTCTGCTCCTTTTGCAGTTTCCGGTACACAGGGCACAATGCAACCTCATGCCACTCCTCCCGACAATACGAACATTTTTGGGACGGGGCTTTGCACTCCTCGGTAGCGTGAGCCCCTCTGCACTTTCCGCAGCAAATCTTGCGAGTGCAGAACGGATCGGCATGCCAAATCCGGCTGCACTTAGAACAGGTGGCCATCCTTGGCACGTATGGCCGGTCGATGGGTATCCGGAGGCCTTCTAGGATGAGGGCCTGCGGAAGTACCGTTCCCTCAAACGTGATCCGGAGGGAGGAGGTCGGAATATATTTTTTTCTTCCTTTGTTGATGGGTCTAGCTTGAAAAGCTTTTTCACCTCAAGAACTTTTACCTTTGGGGTATCTGGTGCTAGAAAAGCTCCCACCCCAAAGTTCAAAATTTCCTCCTCCGGGTAATCAAAATCCTCAATCACGCCGGTCACTTCAACCAGACTACCAGGGATGTAAATCCGGTAGTGCTCCGTATAATCTGGATCAGCCGCAATTACATTGGCTTGAGCCCGGTCCTTTGCGGTGACCCTGATCTTATTAAGGCGCATCCGAAACACATCGGCAACGCCCGGGTACTTTTTAAATAACGATGCCGCGATCGTCCTCACGTCGAGCTGTTTAGTGCGTGGTATAAAATACACTAGCGGCTTACCCTCATACGACACCGGGTAAGCACGAGCTCGATGCTCAGATGGCTGATCATCATTTTTCGCCAGCGGTGTACAAAAACTATTTGCCAGCGGGGCACTACACAATGCCTTCGAGGTAGAAGGTCTCTCTTCTAGTGCCACTTTTTTATTGGCAGGAGCGGCCTTAGGGCGACCAGGCTTACGCTTCACATTCGGCTCTATCTCCCTCTCCGAATCCGATAAGTCGGTCCCCATGACAGGACCGGAGACAACGGGGGCAGTAGGGGAAGACAAAACTTACCGATATACACGATAAGCAACAACGCGCGCACTCACACACACACTCACACACACACAAGACAGTTCGCGATCGATGCGACGATGCAGCGTCGATACGCTTGCTTATCGCAACGATCGGCAGATACACACACTCACTACACTGAGAACACACGTTGATCGGGGCTAGGCGCCACACGATCGATAAACACAAACTCCGAGCGAAACCCGGAGAAAGGCGGAGACACCGATTAGTGCGATACGGGTAATCACGTTGATTACGCTATCGCAAACGAGGACAATGAACACTATCTGCCGTACGCAAATGATCCGTTTGACGCTTCGAAGCGAAACACGTCTTATCGCCACGGAAGCTGGAGGCAGAATGTGAAAAGCAAATTTAACGGTCATAAAAATTGACGACTGTCAACGGTGCTTGCAGAGGCGTACTGACTTTTTTTTTCCTATTAATAATAATTAGTTTAGTTTGAATTTTACTTGCAAGAAAGGTAACTTAAATAAATAAGTGACTGAGACAACAAACAAATGAATAAATAAATTGGTAAGTAAGTAAATAAATAAATAAATAAATAAATAAATAAATATATAAGTAAAGGAATCAATAAGTAAATGAATAAATTAATGGATAAATAGATGACCAAATAATTACGATAATAAATGCTTGAGTAACTAGTTTAAAGGACCATTTTTCTTGTGTCTCTGCTATCGATTGTTTTGTTTGATATAAAGCAATTTTTGGGGTTATGTTTTCCAGTCTGCTTTTTTCCATTAGTTTTTTTATAATTCTATTTTGTTTCTTTTTATGACTTCTATTACAGATTTTATAGTTTTCTCCGATACCAATTGCCAGTTTTCTATTAGATTTTCTTTAGTAATGTCGCTTTGTCTGATGAATTTTGGACACACGAATATTTGATGTCGTCCTCTGTTAGGTAAGTTGCAAATCTCACAATTTCCTTCTTGTGCTATTTTCATTTTTTGTAGGTAGGGTAACTGCTCCAGTTTTCGTCAGTGTACCTATTTTCGTCAGGTCGGCAAAAATAGCAAAATTATGGGAAAAATCGCAAAAGAAATGATCTTTTAACTACTTTTAAAGGAATAAATCATTGTTTATTTTTAAATACGAAGATTTGACGCATTTAGATCGATATTTACCGAAATATCGAATTATTTGTGCCGAGCTCAAAACATTTCGTCAGATTGGCTTCGTGCCGATAGTTCGGCAGTTCTGAGACTTAGCAAACTAGAGCTTCAAAAAATTGGAGTTTCAATTTTTCTGAACAATAAAATTATTTTAAAATTTATTCAAAGCTCATTGATAATTTAAAAATCCAATAAATGATTATTTTTTCACTTTAAAGGCTGTCGAAAATAGGTAGATGGAAAATGTTGATTTTCGACAGCTCAATCCAGTGCAATTTCAGAGCGATTTTCGAGAGACGTCAAAATCTGTCAGTTTGAAATCCAAAATGAGCAACATAAAATTAATTATTTAACAACTTTCTATCAAGAATTTAAGCAAATTAAGAACAGAAAATTGTTTGAAATATTTTTCTTTAACTAATTACACCTTTTAAAATGTTTCAAATCACTTGGCAGGAACACAGCCTGCCCAAAATAACGTGCCGAAAACTGGTACAGTTACCCTAATATTTAGACAAATCGTGCCCTGATATTATTTTATTTGCTATTTTAGTTTCTTTTGCTGAGAGGGTCGTTTGTTTGTACCATATGTCAAATTTGAACTTCTTTTGGAATTCCGATTTTTTTTGCCTTTGTTTTCTATTGTTGTTCTGTGCCATTCGCGAGTCTCCTTTTTCATTTCTGTATGGTATATTTTAATGGCATCTGTGTATCAATATTTGTTATTTATGTCATTTTCGGTTATGGTGCCTTTTTTGCCAGATCATCTGCTATTTCGTTCCCTCGTATACCTATGTGTGATGGTATCCATGTTATTGTCGCCTTCAGTTTTGTCCTTATTTTTAAGGTTGAGCTTCAATTATGTTGCATGCTGTAAGGCTATCCGTGTAAATTAGATGTTTATATAACTTCTTTTCGTCTGCTGTCTTTAATGCTTCGTATAGTGCGATTAATTCTGTTGTTGTGATTGATGCGTAGTTTTTAATGTTGTAGTCATGGTATGTGTAAGGATTATTAGTTTTTATATACATGCCTATCCCTGCTTTGTTGTCTATTATGCTGCCGTCTGTATATATCGTGGGTCTATTTTGATTTTTTTGGTTTTTTTTTAGGGTTATTTGTTTTATTGTTTGTTTGTTCGTATTATTCTTCTGTCCTATTTCGTTTGTTAATGTTATGTCTATAGGGATCTTGGCTTCGGTGTTGTTGATTTTAGCCAGGTATAAATTATTGTATATGTTTATGTTTTTTTTTTTTCAAAAATTGTTTCTTGGAATGACTTTTTCCTTTTCCTGTAGTTGTATTTATGTTGTTTTTGTAGTTGAGTTCTTATAGGTTTTGAAAATAAATTTTTTTTTGCTAGTTCCTTTTTTGCGATGAATTGCTTTCTTATGTGGAAAGGTATTTTGGCAGCTATTGCGTGTTATGTGTTGAGAGGTGTGGTTTTAGTGCCTCTTGTCGCTTTTCTTAATGTTTGGTGAATTCATGGAATTTTGTTTTTTTTTATGCTGTTATTTATGAATGATTTTCCTGTTTCTAGTATGTTTCTAATAGTTGCTCTATATACAGGGTGTGCGGGCTTAATTTGACAGGCGGTCGGATTGTGTGCGGACCGACGCGTTCCTGGCCGGATTGCAGCAGGGGGCGACGGCCGATCCCAGCGTCGGCATTCGGGCCCTAGCGCGAGACGTTGGCGTGGCCCCGAGCACCGTCAAGGTGGCGTTAAATGAGGACCTGCGGTACGCGTCGTACAAGCGACGTAGGGGACAGCTCATAACAGCAAAAACGCGCGAAAAGCGGCTTGCCAACGCTAAGCGCTTGCTGAGCTGGCTGAAGCACCCGGCGCAGCCAGGCACGTTGTGGTTCTTCTCTGACGAGAAGAACTTTTGTTAAGACCAGAAGCACAACGTACAGAACAACCGCTGGCTCGCTTACTGTGGTGCTGATGTGCCCCGTGTGCCGCAGACGAAGTTTCCTCAGACGGTGATGGTGTTCGGGTGCGTCTCGTCGGAGGGAGACGTGATGCCACCTCACATCTTCCCCCAGGGCCTGCGGCTGAATGCTGACGGGTACATTGACCTGCTGGCCACCGTGGTGAAGCCGTGGATTGAGACGGTGGCCAATGGGCGGCCGTACGTTTGGCAGCAGGATTCTGCACCATGCCATACGGCCGTAAAAACACGCCAATGGCTCACTGCCAATTTCGACCGATACACCAGCACCGACGTTTGGCCACCCAGCTCCCCTGACCTTAATCCTATGGATTACTTTTTGTGGGGCACAGTTGAGCGGGACATCAACAGGGCGTCCTGCAATACCAAAGCGGAGCTGGTGGCCAGAATAAAGGCCGTGTTTGCGGCCATCCCCATAGACATGGTTGTCCGGGCTTGCGCGCGTTTCCGGAAACGGGTGCAGGCGGCCATCGACGCGGAGGGGAGGTACTTCGAATAAAAAATGCGGCAAACATGGCAAGCTAAACTTTGTAGAATTTTTTTCATTATTTAACATAAATTTGATAAAAATTTCTTTCCCATTCCCTCAGAAACTGTCAAATTTATCTCGAACACCCTGTATGTTGAGGGCTTTGTGTGGGTATAGATTGGTTTTTTTTTACACATAATATTTTTAATACGTTGTCTGTTGTTTGCTTTATTTTTTATGTATTCTGTGTCTTTTGAAAGTGAGTTTTTTATCTATGATAACTCCTAAATATAGCAATACGGCCCGGCCGTTCTTTATGAATAAAAAAAAAACTCCTAAATATTTGTATGTATTTACTTCTTCTATTGGGTTGTTTTGTACAATTAGTATGGTTCTATTTATTGCTTCGTTAATTATTATGGATTTGGTTTTTCCAGCATTTATTGTCAAATTTATCTTGTTTATTTCTACTATGAATTTATTGATTGCTATTTGTAGGTTATTTTCTAGCTCCAAAGGTGTCAGACCTTGGCCTATTATGGCAAAATCGCCTGCATATTGTATTAATTTTGTGTTTTGATTATTTATATTTTTGTTGAAGTCTTTGGTATATAAATTAAAAAGTGTGGGTGACATTACGTCTCCTTGCGGGAGTCCATCTGTGATTAACTTTTTTGTAGTTTGGTTATCGCTTTCTATTTGTATGGTTCTGTTTTTTAGGAAAGATTGGACCCATTTTTTAATTTCTGAAGGAATGTTTGTCTCTATCATTTTTTCTATTAGAGTTTTAGTTTTGACGCTATTGTATGCTTTTTCCAGGTCAATGAATACTATTCCTGTTTTTAAGTTTATTCTATTATTATGGTATATTGAGTTGGTCATGTAGTTTATGCATTGGATTATGGTCCTTTTTTCCTGAAGTTGAATGAGAGTTGAGGCAATGTAATGTTGGTTGCTATGTGTTTGTTTAGTTTTAATAATACTGCAGAGTTGAAAACTTTTGATATTGTGGGGATTAAGGATATAGTTCTGTAGCTTTCTATTGCTTGACTGTCTTTGTTGGGTTTACTTATAGCTATTATTTTTGTGATCTTTAAATTCTTTTTTATGTTTCCTTTTTCCACATCATATTTCCCTCATTTAGTATTGTTTCTAATGTTCCCTGGCTGATATTTTTGAGCATATTGTAAGTTTTTTTATCTGGGCCTGGAGCCGTATTTTGTTTACATTGTATGATTTCGTTCAATATTGTTTTGTTAATGAGTTATGTGCTTTGCTGTTCGTCTATGTTTATTTTGATGTTTAATTTGGGTCTCGAGTTGTTGATAAAGTTTATTTTTAGAAATTCTTGTGTTTTCATTTTGCTGTTGTGTATTAATTATATTACTTTCTTTGTTTGTGTTGTGACAATTGTTATTATTGTTGTTAAGTTTTCCGACTAGGTCCCAGAGTTGTTTTATTTCTGTTTTTTCGTTTATTTCGTCTATGGTGTTATTCCAGTTGTTTTCTTTTTGTTTTTTTTTTATTTTCAATTTTAATATTGCTGAAATTTTCCTGTATTCTATGGCGTTTCCTAAAGTTATATTGTTGTTGAAATTAGATCTTGCCTCATTTCTGTTTTCCATTGCGGTTTCCGTTTCATTATTCCACCATAATTTAAAGGGGACCTTGTTTTTTGTTGTGTTTTATTATCTTTTGGATTTGGTTAGAGACTTGTTTTATCGTTTTATTTTGTTCGGTGTCGATAAAGTTGATGTCTTTCATTATTTTTTGTTTGTTTAGTACAGTGTGAGGATTTACTCTGTTGTTTTGTTCTATTGTGATTTCTATAGTGTTATGGTTACTTCTTCATATGTGTTTGTCATTGATTGTTCTTTTTATTCGATTGTACATAATTTTTATATTATTTTATTTATTAAATATGACGGCTTGAAGCCGTATTGTCAGCACCGCTTGTGCTGACGAAATACAAATGTCCAAAACAAAAAATTCACAAAGAAATTACCAAGGCATTTCTTCCCTGATATTTAGCCTTATCCCGGGCATGCTCGGTTGCGGGTGTGTGGTGATTGCAGTGTGGAATCCAGGTCTATTGTAGAAGTTGTATCAATCGTTAGGTCGGGGTCTATTGCTGGCGGTGTTGTGTTGATGGTAGTGTGGTGCGTAAACGGATCATCCTTCCGTATCGGATCTGGAATGTGGATGATCCGTTGGATCTGGATGGATCTGGAAACAAAAACCAAACTAAAAAAAACAACACTTTGGACAGCACAAACATTTGCCTCTGTACAGTGTTCCTCAAACTGCCCAACAGTGATAGCCCAAGCTCGACCAAGACTGCACCGAAGTTAGAAGCTATCGGCGAGTTCCCTTCCGTAACAGCAGGATCTTTGCTAATCACGAGGTAGGGCCCGCCGACCACCTCCGAACCCAACGACAACAAGGCCGAACTCGCTCTATGAAGAACACTATTGCAGTAAAGTCTGCCTCACTTCTTACGATAGTGTCGACTTTGACCCCGGATGCTGTTGCTTCGTCAACGGATCACCCGTGGCACTACAAAGGACAATTAAGACAAAGACAACACAACGAATAACAAAAAAGGAATGTAAGGGAATGTCTTAGGATTGAAAGGATCATGGAGATGCGGAATCAAAGGATAAGACCGTTGTCTCTGGCGAATCGGAAGATAAGCCTCATGTATGCGAGGTCTCTAGTCGCCAAAACCTCTCTAATTTCTATACCCGGTCGTCTGCCGATGCTCTCGACTGCGCCCAACAAGGAGGGTCTTGCGGTTTCAAACTCCACGCAGGACCACAGAAGGTGATCCACATCATGAAATCCGTCACCGCAGCCACACACCTTCGACTGGGCCAGAGTTATACGCTGCAGATGAGCATGCAACGCGAAATGATTCGACATAAGTCGAGACATGATGCGTATGAATGCCCGGTCTACTAAGAGCCCACCGAACCAAGGCCGCAGGGACTCTTGCGGAGAGATCGAGAAAAGGAATCACCCGAGATCATCCGCCTCCCACATGCTCTGCCAGCGAGACAGGAAAAGTTGCTGTGGTAGGCGAAGAAACTCTCGGGCCGAGATTGGACGGTCGTAAAATGCGCCTTGTTGGACGCCTGTTTTGGCCAGTAAGTCTGCCTTCTTGTTGCCGGGAATTCCACAATGAGAAAGTACCCAAATTAGCGAAATCCTGAACGCCTTGTCGAACATGGAGCCAAGCAGTTCTATGATTTTGGTGGTAAGGTAATCCTGACTCTTAACAACCTTCTGGGATCGTAGTGCTTCAATAGCGCTAAGGCTATCTGTAAAGATGAAGT
Source organism: Anopheles stephensi (assembly GCF_013141755.1). NCBI lineage: Eukaryota > Metazoa > Arthropoda > Insecta > Diptera > Culicidae > Anopheles > Anopheles stephensi. The sequence continues at coordinate 21,456 of NW_023405227.1, forward strand.
ACTGATCCGAAGGTCTCGCTGCTATAATCAATAGTGCGTACAAGATTGCGGCTAGTTCTGCGGTGTAGACACTACACGGCTCCCGCAATTTGAAAAATGCTTCGGCGGACTCACTAAAAACGCCGAAGCCGGTGCCTTCCTTAGAAGATGATCCATCAGTATAATACTGGCTACTTTGGTCTAAATGGCCATACTTATCCCTGAAAATGCCCGGAACTACCATCGGGCGAAGATCATTCGGTATGGTCTTAATTTCCTCGTGCAACGAGGAATCTGTTGTTAAAAGGGAACTGTAGGTCTCAGGAAGGGCAGCACGGTTTAATGCCTGTGGAGCGCTAGGATGCACTTGTGGGGCAATAAAATCTTCATAGATCTTCAAGATCTTGCTCTTAGAACTTGCCTCTAGAAGCGCTTTAAAATTTTCTTGGACCAAGGGATTTGATACTGAAGAACGGACTAGAAGGCGAAGCGACAGCATTTCAAAACGAAGTTTCAGCAAAAGATTGTACATAATGTTGGACACTATTGTGAGATCAATTGATGTTTTCCTTTTGTTGGTGTCTGTGGGTATGTGCGTGTATGTGTTGTTTGGTATTAGGATTAGATTGGAGTTTTCTAATTCTTCCATTATTATTTCACCCTTTCTGTCTATTTTGTCATCCCTCCGAAAGGAGAGATGAGCGTTGAAATCTCGTGTTATTATTATATTGTTTTGCGTTGATGTATTGTGGATGATTTTGTTAATTGTGTTTTTTATGTCTGTTGTGTTAGTTTGTGGTGTGATGTATATTGTTATAATGTGTATATTTTCAGTGATGAGTTTTACGTATACTGTTTGAATGCTCTCTGTTATATCTTGAAAGTTGTGTATCTCATATTTAATGTTTTTCCTAATTATGATGCAACTTCCACCATAGCCGTCTGGTCTATCTTTTCGAATTATATTGTATCCTGGTATGTTTATCTTTTGTTCCGATTTTAGCCAGGTTTCATGCAAACAGGTTATTTGGAAGTCATCATTTCTTAGTGTTTGGTTTATTCCTTCTTTATTATGTTTTAAGCTTTCAATATTTGTTTGTAGTATTTTTATGTTCTGCATAGTTATCTAAAGATTTTTGTACTGTTGTTTTAAGATGTGGTCATAATAAATAAAAAAATAGATGAATAAATTCAGTCTGCCTCCAGCTTCCGTAGCGAGAGGATGCTTAACGCTTGGAAGCGCTCCTACGAGTTTTTTGCTAAAGGCAGATAGTGATAATTTCTCTCGAGTGCGATTGCGTAGCCCACGAGATCACGCTTAGCGTGCTAATCGTTGTTTACGTCTTTCTCCGACATTCGCTCGAAGTTTGTACTATCGATCGAGCGGCGCTTAGCCCTGATCGACGTTTGTGTCTAGTGTTGTGAGTGTGTACACCTGTAGATCGTTGCGATAAGCGAGTGTATCATCGCTGCGTTGTCGCATCGATCGACGTTCGTATCCTTTGAGTGTATGTGAGTGTGTGCTTTTATTTGTGCATCGTGATACACAGTGAGTTTTTTCTTCCTCTCCTAATCCCATCGTTGTGTCCGGCTCTACCATGGGGGGTAGAGCAGGAGGATTCTGAGACGGATCGGGAAGTTGAGCCTAGTAGGGAGATCAAGCGTAAGCCAGGACGCCCTAAGGCCACCCCAGCCACGAAAAAAGTGGCCCTGGAAGAGAGGCCTTCAACATCACAGGCTTCGAGTAGTACCCCACCGGCAAGCAATATCCCGCTGACCCTTAACAGCGAGCCGCTATCGGAGCATCGAGCACGTGCTTACCCGCCGTCATGGGAGGGTAAGCCGTTTATTTTTTTCATGCCGCTATCAAAACAGCTCGATGTAAGGACGATCGCGGCACAGTTATTTAAGAGATACCTGGGCGTTGCCGATGTTTTTCGGATGCGCCCTAATAAGGACCGGGCTCAAGCCAACGTCATTGCGGCTGATCCAGATTTTACGGAGCACTACCGGGTTTATATTCCCGGTATTCAGGTGGAAGTTACCGGCGTTATCGAGGACTTCGATTATCCGGAGGAGGATGTGATTAAATTCGGTGTAGGTGCATTTCATGCACCAGACACGCCGAAGGTAAAAGTCCTTGAGGCAAAAAAGCTTTTTATAATATAAAAATATATCCCGACCTCCTCCCTCCGGATTACGTTTGAGGGAACGTTACTTCCGCAAGCCCTCATTCTAGAAGGCCTCCGGATACCCATCGACCAGCCATACGTGCCAAGGGTGGCCACCTGTTCGAAGTGCAGCCGGATTGGGCATGCCGATCCGTTTTGCACTCGCAAGATTTGCTGCGGAAAATGCAGAGGGGCTCACGCTACCGAGGAGTGCAAATCCCCATCCTCGAAATGTTCGCATTGTCGGGAGGAGTGGCATGAGGTAGCATTGTGCCCTGTGTACCGGAAGCTGCAAAGGGAGCAGACCAAAACGATAGCCGAGCTGGCAAGCGGGTCATACAGCGATGCTCTCAAGGGAGCAAACGCAACGAACCCTTTTGCAGTTTTGGGTACAACTGCAAATGGCGAGCCTAGTCCGACTGCACCCGAACAGGTGCCAATGAGATCGGTAAAGATCACGAGAGTGCTTTACAAAAAGGTACAGCGGAAGGTTCTAAAGACAAAAAATAGACCTTTGGCACCACAGCACCTCGCTAAAGTTTCTCCACCTGTCCAGAAACGCGACGCTGATCCCAAAACTCCCGCCCCACAAATTGCCAGGAAGCAGCCCAAGAAGAAGCGATCTTCTCGGACCGAGGCTCCTGCGGAAAACCTGGTTTTTCCTTCCGAGCCCACGAGCTTCCCGAGAACCCCTACCCCGTCCCTATCCGAGATCCTTGAGACCCTCCTCTTGACCCTTAACCTCTCGCAGCATCTGCATATGATCGCTACTTGGGCCCTTCCTTTCCTGAAAGGAATGATCAAACAGTGGCTCTGGCTCAATGGCCATGCTTAAGTATGATGGTCCGTTTGGATGATTAATGGCTCCTACGGCTACTATCATACAGTGGAACTGTAGGAGTTTGCTTGGCAAGCTAAACTCCTTTAAAGCATTAGTGGGCGAACACAATTGCGATGTGTTTGCCCTCTGTGAAACTTGGCTATCGGATGACATTAAATTAATCTTCCCGGGATATAATATAATCCGTGAAGATCGCGTTACTAGGGGTGGGGGGTACTGATTGGTGTCCGAAAGAGTCACACTTTCACCAGAATACCTACCCCTAGGCAAGAAATCATAGAAACTGTCGCAGTTAAGGCAAAACTGGGCGTTCTTCACGTGACAATTGCACCTATTTATATCCCCCCAAAAGCCAACAATGAAAAGGAAAATAATTGAAAAGTTCAAAGAGGATCTCGGAAATTTAGTAGCGGTCTTGCCTGGACCGCTTTTAATTTTTTTTTTAACACACACACACACACTCACACACACACACAACTCGCAAGGCGCCCGTTGAGAGATGCCCCGAGAAACTGAAGGGAATTATCGCGCAATTATTCCCTGAACACGGACCCTCGCAGCTGAGCTTTGCCTTCAGTACCCCTGAGTCCGTACCAGAACCGGTAACCATAGACGAGGTCCTGAAAATAGCCGAGCGCCTCAAACTGGGGAAAGCCCCCGGACCAGATGGGATCCCCAACGAGGCAGTCAAGACAGCAATGAAGGCATACCCACAAGTTTTCCAGGCCATACTGCAGAGCACTCTAGCTTCTAGTCAGTTCCCGTCGATATGGAAGAAACAGAAGTTGGTACTGATACCCAAACCAGGTAAACCTCCGGGTGACCCGTCGGCCCTAAGACCCTTGGGTCTCATAGACGGCCTGGCCAAAGTTCAGGAAATACCAATCTTGGACCGCCTGACTGCCCATGCCGAAGGGCAATACGGCCTCTCAGAACGACAGTTCGGGTTCCGAAGGAAGCGATCAACAGTCGACGCGATACTGGCAGTGCTTGAAAAGGGCTATGCCGCGTTCCAGCGGAAAAGGAGTGGAGCACGCTTTTGCGCAATCATCACGATAGACGTGAAAAATGCCTTCAACAGTGCCAGCTGGGAGGCAATTGCGGCAGCAATGGAGCGAATGAAGGTTCCCCCGTACCTGTGCAGGCTGCTGAGGAACTATCTCGATGTACGCATGCTGCAGTACGACACAGCGGAGGGAATCAAGACCGCTAGCATCACGGCTGGCGTACCGCAGGGATCAGTACTTGGTCCCACCTTGTGGAACGCAATGTATGACGATGTCTTGACCCTCGCGTTACCTCCAGGAGCGTAAGTAATCGGTTTCGCGGACGACATCGCCCTCACCATCACCGGCGAATCCGTCGCGGAGATCGAGATGTTAGCGACCGACGCCGTGGGACGTATCGACTCTTGGATGAGGACAGTGAAACTGCAGATAGCACATGCGAAGACTGAGTTTATCGTCATTAGCAGTCATAAACGGATCCAGAAGGCATCGATCATGGTTGGAACAGAGTACATTGAGTCAGTCAGACACCTCAAGTACTAAGGGGTCACCATTGACGATCGCTTGAAGTTCGACGAGCACCTGAAGCAGGTCTGCGTAAAGGCATCAAGGACGGCAAACACACTCGTTTCATTTATGCCCAACATCGGTGGACCTAGCAGAAGTGCCAAACGACTACACACCTGCGTAGCTACCTCTGTGCTGAGATACGGAGCCCCAGCGTGGGCACACATCCTGGTGCAGAAACAGCACCAAGCTGCTGTCAACACAGTACATAGGATGTTGGCTAAGCGCGTCACCAGCGCATATAGGACGATCTCCTATGAAGCAGCGTGTGTTATCGCCGGCATGGTGCCTATCTGCATCACATTGGCAGAAGATCTGGAGAGCTTCTGGAATGCACGTACGGGGGAACCTAACGCCGGTAACGCAAGGAACACCGCGAAAAGGAACTCGACGAGGAAGTGGCAAGCTGAGTGGGACAGTTCCGCGAAGGGACGGTGGACGCATCGCTTGATCCCTAGCGTGGCAGACTGGGTTGGGAGGAAGCACGGAGAGGTCGACTTCTATGTTACGCAGTTTCTCTCCGGCCATGGCTGCTTCCGAGCCTATCTTCACCGGTTTCGGCACGCTTCATCGCCTCGTTGCCCAACGTGCGTTGACGAGGATGAGACAGCAGGGCATGTGCTGTTTGAGTGTCCGAGGTTTACGGAAGAGCGACAGCAGCTAAACAGCAAGTGTGGCAGAGAAGTTTCCAGTGCAAATCTGGTGGAGTCGATGCTGCAAAGCGCTGACCTGTGGGAAGCTGTGGCAACCATGATGCGGCAAATCGGGACGAGTCTCCAACGACGGTGGAAGGAAGACCAACGTGTTGGTCCCTCATAAGTGTATCTGTGCTCCGTGAATAGTGTTGTGTTCGTGTAATGTATTGTTACCAACTTTGTAATGTGTAGTTTTTCCGTGTGTGTATTGACTAAGTCCATTGCAGAGCCCCACTCATGAAGTAATATCGCGAGGTGATTCCGTGAGTGGTGGCAGCGACACTGCGTGGCCAAGGAGATTTTTTTACATGGGTAAAAATCCCATGTCGCCCTTGCCTTGTACTTAAACTCCTTGTCAAAAAAAAAAAAAAAAAAAACACACACACACACACACACACACTCACACACACACACACACACACACACACACACACACACACACACACACACACACACACACACACACTAGGAGGAAATGCCTAGTTAATTTTGTTTAATTGTTTTTTTCGTGAATGGAATTCACAGTCACCACATTCAGTGGTGACAATACGGCATCAGTCCGTAATAATTAATAATTAATAAATAAAAATAGATAAATAAATTCGAATAATAAAGATGGGGTATTAAACAGTTGTGTGACTAAGTAGACTAAGAATAGGTGAATACTTAAGTAGATATTTATATGGCTGGTTATTTATATGGTATATAAATAAATTAAAAGGCAATTTAATTAAAGTTGTTGTTTTTATAAATGAAATTAAATGATTTTTTAATGAATTTTCTAAGTTGGAAATTGTGTATGCTTTTCTTATTGATTTTTTCTCTCTTTTTTTTGTTCTCTCTGTTTGTTTCTTTTGTTCTTTTTTCCCTACGGTGATGTTTCCAAGGGGTCCGGTGGGGGAGGCGACAACGGCGCCGGTCTTCATACGGCAGGACCGGGGTTCAAATCCCATCTAGACCGCCTCCCTTTAGGCAGGGCTGACTACTTTGCTGCGGGTAAAATCAAGTCACAGAAAGCCAGAAATGGCAGGCCGAGACCTTTCGAGGTTGCAGTGCCAAGGAAGAAGCAGGCCACCGAATTAACTTCAGACCTAAGGTGACCTGCTGTCCGAATAAGGAAATTCTAACAGAAAACAGAATAAGGAAACTTGAACTGGAATTCATCAAATTATTACTGAGGTTTGGGATAGTACTCAAGCTCAAGCGCCACAAATTAAGCTTTAAACGACTGGAATACAGAATGTCCGTATAAAAAAATAAAAGTTTCGGAGCTTCAGTGGTTTAATCACTACATGGCGTCCTTTCGATATCCCAGAGGCATAAACTCCATATTAAAAAAAAAAGAAAGTGTCAGAGCTTCAGTGATGCACTCAATAGATGACGTTTTTTCACTATCGAAAAGCTAAATGATCGAGATTGTTTCTCCTATCCTCCTCCACACATGCATATTTGCAAGAAGCAAACCTCTTGGCATGAGAATTTTTTTTCGGTAATATTGAGGTATGCGAATGTGGGCATGCACGAACGCGCACGCGCTCGCTCTTTGTGTGTGTGTGTGCTTGCGTAATGGGTGACTGCGCGTGTCGATCCTTCGCACATGTGTGTGCGCGAATGTAAGCCGTTGTGTGTTTGAGCATGTATGTTTTTGTGTGTCTCCTTGAAACATTTTTCCGATCGCATACGCATGAAAAAAAACTTTCACAATTCCCATAAGAACGGAGGTTTTGAGGAAAAGATCTAAAATTAAATTATAACATATTTTAACAAATTATTTAACAACGGTAGGGAAAGAGTTCTGAACATTCTCAAACGTTTTGTTTGGCACTATTTTATACGTTTCTTACATTCGACGTATCACGTGGCATCACAGACCTAGTTGTAACGCTTCGAGTTAGCGAACGGGTGTCTTTGGGAACTAATCCCCCCACAATAAAGCCATAGAACAAAAAAAAAATCTCCCCCCTTCCACTCACTTTAAAGGTTCTTGAGTGAAGTCCAAAGTTAAGAGAATGAAGAGCATGGAAGCAAAGGGGGATCGAAAACGTAAAAACGGCGAAAGCATTGTTGAGAGTAGCTTTTTGCTTCTGTGGTGAGCTTGTAAGCTCTTATCTTTATCACAAACCTGAAAGTTCAGTCTTTTAACCCCTGGTAAACAGAATCGTTTTTATTGAAAATTACGTCTGATATATTCAGTAACAGAACACATAATGAACATGTATGATAAATCAAAGGTTACTACAGTTCATAGATTACTCTTCTAACATCCCCCCTTAATCATGAATTGTTTTAATTCCAAGGGCCTTTCGTCCATCTTCGAATTTGCTAGTAGGAAGTACCTTAGTTAGCAAATCTGCTTCTTGTTTTTCTTAGCAAACATGATTTGCACATGCACAAGATTTCTTGCAATGTTTTGTATAACAAAATGATGCCTAACATCGATATGTTTGCTTCTAGGTGAGTAGCCAATTTGTTTCTCTGACAAAAAGATAGCGCTTTGATTATCACAATAAATCGTCAATGGCTCTTCGATTCCCAACAGTTCTTTTCGAAAACCTCTCCACAAAATTGCTTTTGATTGATTTCCTGTGAATTGATTTCCTTGGATAATTTCTGGTCTGGATCCGCTGGAGTGAGTACAGGGATGCACTCAGCTACACCGAATCGCTTCAATAATTCATTTATATACAGTTCTTGATCCAGCATAACTAAACCATCTGCTCTGGTCACTCGTATACCAAGAACTTTGTTCGCGAGACCTAAATCCTTCATTTTAAATCTCTTTGTCAACTGTTTTTTATGCTCTTTTCCCAGCTCTCATTATTCGAGAAGATTAATAAATCGTCTACATATACTGCTACAATCAGCACACTTCCTCTATCGATCTTGTAGTAGACACAAGAATCGTAATTGGACTGTACCAATCCAATGCGTTTCAGCTCAGCAACCAGTTTTAAATTCCAAACTCTACTAGCTTGCTTCAGTCCATACAATGCCTTCTTCAATTTACATACTTTGTGTGATGCTTCTGGATTACCAAATCCTTTTGGCTGCTCCATGTATATTTCCTCTTCTCCGAGGTCTCCTTGTAGAAATGCTGTCACTGCATCCAACCGCAGTATTTTCAAATCCATGTTAACAGCCAAGGACATTAGTTACCGCACGGTAGCCAATCGAACAACAGGTGCGTAGGTCTCATTGTAATCCAAGCCTTTGATTTGCAAGAAACCTTTTATGACTAACCTGGCTTTGAATCTTTCCATCGAGCCATCTGCATTGGTTTTCACCGTATACACCAACTTTGATCGCAAGGGGTTTCGACCAGCGGGCAAACTCGTCAAGTCCCGTGTTCGATTTTCCAATAAGGCATCATACTCTTATTTCATAGCATCTTTACAGCGACTATTATCTTCACTGGAAGATGGTACGTTGTCGGTTAATTAGCATCACTGGAACCACGGTACAGGATTTATCATATTTCTGCATCGTATCTGGGATGATACGCTTCATCTCACTACGCCTTACCAACTTATGTGGGTCCTCTTTTTGTGGAGGAAGCGCAGCGCAGCTGCTCAATCGGTTGATGGTGTTCAATAGTTTTATGTTGGTGATATCGGGGGAGACAATGATGCCGGTACGCGGACGATTGCGGTTTACAACAAATTAAAACTTATTTATTACATTACACTTATTACACTTATTACACACGCACACACACACACACGCTAAAACTTCGCTCGTCTAACGCGTCCTGTCTCGGCAGCGGCTGGATCAAGAAGGAGGCCGATCGGTCCCGAAGCCCGAACACGAAGGATGAACCGCATGGCACGTCGATCGCTGTCATCCGTTGACAGGACCGAGTAACGGCGTTACGGTCCGGGCCTCCGCTGCTTGGTCGAGTATACACTCAACACCTCCCCCTTTTAATTCAGCCGATACGCGCTGAACCTACGAGGCAGTCTTCTAGTCCTAGAAGATCGTCGTGGTAGCTGTGTCTGCTGGGTGTTGCTGCTGCCACTAGACGAAGCCGCTCGTTGTACCTCCGGTTGCACGGATGATGCTGGCGATGATGCCGGTGCTCGCTGAACCCCTGTCAGCGCCGGTGCTGCCGAAGATGAGGCTGGCTCCGTTGGCAGCGAAGCGGACGGCGACTGCTGACGAGACGTCAAACTCATCTCATCTAAAAGTAAACTAAGGGGAAATTGGTGCTGATCCATCTCGTTCCGTTCTGATGAGCTAGCGACACGGCGGCGGAGCTGATTCACATGACGCCGAAGTCTTCTCTGGTCGTGCGACACAACCTCGTACATGACGTTGCCAATTCTGCGAGCAATCCTCCCTGCTATCCAATTCCAAGAGTTTGCCCGATACACCTTGGCATACACTAAATCACCAGGCTGGTATTCACGAAAGTCATCCTTCGCTGTAGACTCCGATGCTGCAGGAGGGCGCAATAGATGATGAATTGTCCTGGTCGTTCTTCCAAACATCACTTCGGCTGGTGTGCGCTGGTCCAAAGCAGGATTTGGTGTTGAGCGATACGTGAGAAGAAACAAGTCCAGGGCCTCTTCAAGGGACACGTTCCTCGCCCGTATTTTCTTCAGTGATCGCTTGAAGGTATCCACAAATCGCTCTGCCTGGCCGTTGGACTGTGGATGAAAAGGCGGTGTGCGAACATGGTCGATGCCGTTACACTCACAGAACTCCTTGAAGGCCTCGCTGGAGAACTGGGTACCGTTGTCGCTGACCAATGTAACTGGCGGTCCAAATCTGGCAAATATTCCTCGCAAAATAGATATTGTAGCGAATGAGGTAATACTTGCAGTTTTAATGATTTCCGGCCACTTGGAGTAGGCATCTACCGCAATCAGGAAATAGGCTCCCTCCACAGGTCCAGCGTAATCGATGTGTACGCGGTGCCAAGGCCCAGGTGGCTTCGGCCAACATGATGGTATCTGGGATGGTGGTGATTTCGCCGCAGCCTGGCATGCTTCGCATGAAGCAACTCGATCGGCGATGTCGCTGTCCAATGATGGCCAATACACGAAACTGCGTGCAATCGCCTTCATTCGCTGGATGCCCGGATGCCCTTGATGAAGCTGTCTAAGGCATCTCTGCTGCAAAGCTGCGGGAATCACAATCCTCTCTCCGAAGAGGATACAGTCGCCAACGGTCGTCAGTGCTTCCCTTCTGTTGTGGAATTGGGCCAATTCCGCACCATAACTGACCTTGCCTGGCCAACCCGATTGGACGTAGCGGTACACTTCGCGCAGTAGAGGGTCCTTTTTCGTAGCTGCTGCAACCTCTTCAAAATGAATCGGAAAGACTTTTAGCGAATGTATGGCTACGTGATTTACAGCCTCCTCAAGCTCAATACTCGCGATCATGTACTCCTGCTCCGGTTTCGCGTGCTTGCTGATGAGCCGCGACAGCAGGTCTGCATTGCCGAATTTATCCGTGGGTATGTACTCGATTTCGAAGTCGTATAGCTGCAGCGCTAGAGCGAACCGCTGCAGCCGGTTGGCAGTATACACAGGAATTCCCTTTTTTGATCCAAAGATGCGCAGCAATGGCTTGTGGTCGGTTTGGAGGCGGAAATGCCTGCCATAAAGCATCTTGTGGAATCGGGTTACTGCAAAGATGATAGCCAGTCCTTCGCGGTCAATCTGGCTGTACCCCTCTTCTGCTTTCGTTAGAGCCCGTGACGCGTGCTGCACCACCTTTATTGATCCATCCGGAAACTTGTGGCTAATGGTGGCTCCGAGCCCAACCGATGAGGCGTCTGCGGCTACTATGATTTCAGCCGTAGGGTCATAATGTGTCAGAAGCAGATCAGACTTTAATATTTCCTTGAACTTTCTGAAGGCCTCTCCGCACTGCTTCGTCCATACAAACTGATTGCCATCTTTCAACAAGTTATCCAGGGGGTATCTCAAATTCCGCATGTTAGGCACAAATTTTCCATAGTAATTAATGGCACCCAAAAACGAGCGGACTTCATTCACATTTGATGGAGCTGGTAGGTTTACAATAGCATCAATTTTCTTTGGATTTGGTCTAAGGCCAGTACGATCAATTATGTGCCCGAGGTACTCTATCTGATGCGTCTTAAAAGCACACTTCTCAGCTTTGATAGTAAACCCAAATTCTTTAATACGCTGAAGCACCTTGTTGAGATTTTCATCGTGCTCTTCTTCAGTTCTTCCCCCGACAACAACGTCGTCCAGATAGCCAGAAGTGTAACACAATCCGGCGAGCATCGCATCCATTATCTGCTGGAACGCGGCTGACGCAACCTTTAATCCAGGAGGCAGACGATTGTAAAGGTAAAGACCTCGATGCGTGTTGATCGTTAAAAGGGGCCTGTAACGCTCTTCAATCTCAACTTGCAAAAATGCGTCTGACAAATCCACTTTGCTAAAAAATTTGCAATGGGCCAATCTTGCAAAAATATCATCGGGGAGCGGTAACGGATATTCATGCGGACGCAACGCATCGTTCAACCCCGTCGAATAATCGCCGCAGATTCGAATAGCTCCACTGCTTTTGCGTACGACGACTATTGGTGTCGCCCATTCCGAGTAATCAACAGGTGTGATCACATTCATCTGGACCAGGCGATCGAGCTCTTCCTCTACTGTAGCCTGCATTGCGTATGCAACCGGTCGCTTCGGGCGGAACACCGGACGGCAATTATCCTTAAGCTGCAGCTTGATCTGCGCTTTCGTGCAAAGCCCTGTGCCACGAAAAACTTCCGGAAAACGGCTCTGCAATTCCTTGGGAATCTGTGCGGTCGTCGAAACTTTGGCGCAAAACACATCCATTGGAACGGAGCTAAGAGCAAAAAGGTCAATCAAGTCTGCTCCCAGTAACAATAAATCGACTTGAGCCACACGGATGATCGCCGGCTTGGTAGCATTACAAATGGCAACCTCTGCTCTAAACTCGCCAAGTAGCTCCAGCCTCTCATTAGAGGCAGTCTTTGCGCAAACGGTAGGCTGCACCAATGACGGCTTCCCTACTTTCTCCCACGCTGAACGACCTATGACCGATATATCTGAACCCGTATCTAGCTGCAACCGGATGCCAACTCCATTGATGGAAACTTCCACAAACTTGCGACTAGCCCGTACGCTGCACACCGTGACGGTTTTAGCAAATCGCGTTGGGCGATAAAACTTTCGGCCAGCCCGATGCTTCTGCTTGCGGCAGCGTTCCTCCAGATGACCAACTTCACCGCATTCACGACACTTATGGTTAGTATGCGGACAATCCTTCACCCAATGCAAAGCTCCACAGAACCAACAAGGGTTACTTGGTTTTCCCGACCGGTCATCACGATGTATGGGACGCGAGCGCAATCCTTTGCCGCGAAACCCATGATGGCTACGGCGCGCGCCATTTTGAATTGCCAACACTCGCTCCTCTTTTTCTCCAATGATCATCGCATTTTGCTTCTTTAATGCCACCAGACGACTACACTCCGCCGATAATTGCTCGAGGGTGATTTCAGCATGTTCCTCGATACGCGAGAGCAGCTTTACCCGAAAATCTCTATCCGTGTCTTCTTTCAGCCCACATACAAAAATCAGACACTTGAGCTGTTCTTCACCCATGCGGTTCAGCTCAAAATCAACACATGCCCGATTGACTCGACATGCGTAGGCCAAAAAATCCTCAGCTTTCGTTTTGACGATTTGCATGCATTTGTAGCGTTTAGTTAAAAGGGATTCTGCCTTGCCGAAAATGGCCTTCAATTTTTCCACGGTAGCCTCAAATGTTAAATCGCGGGGATTACGGGGTAAAATGTAATTCACGTACCTCTCATGCTCCATTGATCCTAGCTTCCGCATGAGCATTCGTACCTTGGCCGCATCGTCAATCCTGGCTGCATCACTGACGAACAGATCCTCGTAGCGCGAGTACCACGCCTCGAACGTTAGACCGGCTTCAGCCTCGAAGCGGAATTCGGTGATGTTTCTCGCCAGCGAGTCCAGGATTTGCTCCGGATTGGCTGGAGCTGACCGATGCTGCTGCTGCGGTTGCGACGCGATTTCCGATACTAGTGGTTGCTGCTGTGATGCACTTGGCGGATGCACTACTGGTAGCTGCTGCTGCGATGCGTTTGTGGGCAGTGATGCTGGCGGCTGTTGCTCAATTTTTGTCATTAATTGGCGTAGAAGCTGCATTATTTGATACATTGTTGGCTCACCGTTTTGTGACACGCCTGGTAGCGATGGCGGGTGCTGCATCGAAGCGGCTGGAGCGAGCGATGGCGGATGAAGGCTTGTGGGCGCTGATGATAGCGATGGCGAAAAATGTACCGAGGACGCTTGAGATCCCTGCTGCTCGACCGCTGGAGCGTTTGGCGGGAGCGGTTGGCCGTATCCGGGTTGTAGTAACGCAGTACCCGGGGTTTCGAACTGCTGCGAGAGACGGCGCTGCTCTTCCTCCATCGATGAGTCCGTACGACGGCGTTTGCGTGAGGAAGGAATTGTTGCTCTGCGTGTGTATCACTTTTTTTTTTACCAAATTTCCTCGTCGCCACTTTTATGTTGGTGATATCGGGGGAGACAATGATGCCGGTACGCGGACGATTGCGGTTTACAACAAATTAAAACTTATTTATTACATTACACTTATTACACTTATTACACACGCACACACACACACACGCTAAAACTTCGCTCGTCTAACGCGTCCTGTCTCGGCAGCGGCTGGATCAAGAAGGAGGCCGATCGGTCCCGAAGCCCGAACACGAAGGATGAACCGCATGGCACGTCGATCGCTGTCATCCGTTGACAGGACCGAGTAACGGCGTTACGGTCCGGGCCTCCGCTGCTTGGTCGAGTATACACTCAACAAATAGCTTCTGCTTGATCTCCAATAGCATCGTCGTATTCTGCATCGCTATCATCATCAGGTTCAAAATAGAATTCACCAAGACTAACTTCAGTAGAAGTTTCTCCAAACTGAGAAGCTCGATCCGTTGAACACTCGTCCACAAATATGACATCCCGACTAACGATAACTTTCTTAGTCTTTATGTTATAAACTCGATACGTCTTGGAACTGCTTCCGTATCCCATGAAAATGCTAGATTCTGATTTGGCATCCCATATTTGCCTTCTCTCCTTCGGCACATGACACATCACCTTTGCTCAAAATATTCTAAGATGGGCAAGATTTGGTCTTCTTCCAGTAAACGCTTCGTGAGGTGTCATTCGCGATCCCATAGTGGGTGATCAGTTGATCACATACGATGCTGTCGCAACTGCTTCAGCCCAAAAACGCTTTGGCAGATTAGCATCACACAGCATACTCCTCGCCTTTTCTGCAATCGTCCGGTTAATACGTTCCGCTAATCTATTCTGCTCCGGCGTGTACGGAGCGGATATCTCATGATGAATACCGGCTTGACAAAGGAATTGCTTCATTTCACGATTCATATATTCCCGTCCATTGTCCGATCTGAGACGCTTAATTTTCTCACCAGTCTGTTTCTTGGCAGAGCTGTTGAAATATTTAAACGATTCAAACACTTCAGTTTTCCTTTTTTGAAAATATACGATCGCCTTTCTGCTTCAGTCATCGATGAATGTTATAAAATAACGATTTCCTCCTATCGATGATGTCTCCATGGGTCCACACAAATCGGAATGAATTAACTCAAGCACACGATCCGCACGTTGTCCCTTGTTGTTAAACGGATGTCGAAGATGTTTCCCTTGTATACGTGGTACACACTGCATACCATCCGTCAACCTAAATTCAAATCCGCTTTCCATGGTTTCAAGTCGTTTCATGCAGCCAACAGACATATAACATAGCCTGCGATGCCAAAGTTTAAAGTTGTCTTCCATCCGACTGACCACGTTCGCCAACCCAGATGCTCTTTTCAATCTTTTCAAACGTTACTGTTTAGCCCTTCTGACTCATCTTGCTAACAGATAGTAAGTTCACCGCCAATTCCGGTACATGCAGGACATCGTTCATGAATATCGCACATGTCGATGCACCAACATCTGCAGAGACGTTCACCGAACCTTTAGCAACCACTGGAACAGCTGTATTGTTGGCTACTTTGATGCTCGACGAAATATTCTCTGCATCAACCAATAAACTGCTGTTTCGGCACAAATTCACATTTGTTGCTCAGTTCCTCCGGAATGAAAAATCCATTCTTCTTCTGTCGCTGTTGATGTCTGACATGCATTGAAAGCCGCGAAAAATGTAGCGTGACCATTGTCCTTGCTTTTCTCCTATTTCTTGTCAGAAAACTGATTCGAACATTGAGGACCAAAGTGACCCATTTTCTTGCACCGGTAGCATTGAACGTTAGATTTCACACTACTTCTTTTCATCGTCAATTTCGAATTGCCAAGGAACGCTTCCACAGCTTGCTTCTCGCTCGACACTTTCACGTCTTGCAAAATGTTCGCTTTCACTATATCCGCAGTCAACTGGATTCCGGATGATTCCAAACCAAGGATCATTGGGTCATACTGCTTCGGTAGGCCTTTCATAAGTAAACTGGCCAACCAAGCGTCATCGACTTTGAACCCAACTTCTGCCAACTGACGACTTGCTGTGAATAATTCGTTCACTCACTGTTGCGTCTAATGATATCTTCGTCTCGTTCATCTCCAACCAAACGTATACCTGTCAGCCGTCGCAGCAGACCAATCTTCCTGATTGATCCACTATGCTCGTACGTATTTCGAAGGTTATCCCACGCCTCTTTCGCATTTTTAGCATCTCTCACGAGTCCGTATATGCTAGAATCTATACTCAAACATATCGTCGCCAATGCTTGCATGGATGTTTCTTCGCTCACTGCCGGTTCTCCTACAGCTGGTTCCTTCACTGCACACCAGATTTTCGCCTTGATCATAACCATCATGACGGCGAAAGACCAAGAGCTGTAGTTTTCCGATCCTCGAAGAATTTCTCGCAAAGGCAGGGAAAAAGATGTCGCTAGTTTCGAATTCGCCATTCTTCACAAAACTGCTTTCAATCTTTTAATTTCAAACTAACAGAGCCGTATCCTGGGCCCATAACCTATTGAAAAGTACGTCTGATATATTCAGTGAGAAAACAAAGAATGAACATGTATGATAAATCAAAGGTTACTACAATTCATAGATTACTCTTCTAACAGTTTTACATTCCGTTTGGACAAGCTTTAGTCTAAACGACCCCGTTCAGAAGTCGTTTGAGCAATTTATGGCGCTTGGATACTTACATACGCCTCTGAGACATAGACTCTGTCCAAAACTGACGAAACCATCTTAGCCACGTTCGTAAAGAGGATGCTCAGAATTTTTGGCCCCATATGTATGGAAGGACAATAGAGGAGCCGCTACAATGACGAGATCTACGAGCTCTACGGTGATCTCAATATCGTGCAGCGAATTAGACTCACCAGATTCTGGGGTGCTGGTCATGTCATTAGACCGTCGACGGCGCTAAACTGTGACCGATATCGAAGATTGTTGGAGCAGGCCAAGACCGCGAAGCGCACACATATAATTTAATTTCTACCTACTGCATTCCATCTTGCAGAAATTTTTCCTTTCGTCTGCTACAAAACTATTACAACATTACACATATGTTTAGCTTTTTATTGTTTGAAACAGAAAAGAACTTAAAGAATTTTGAAATTGTGAAAAAAATACTGGAAAGAAGTTTAAATTTCCTCCCGACTATGTTTAGACGTTTGTTTTGCATTTGTTTGTTTTGTTTGTATAATAATAATAATCTTTCAATAACATCTCTTCCTTTTCGTTATTTCGATAGTGAAAGCTTTTCTCCGGCCATCTGTCTATACTTTCCTTTTAAAGGGTTGTGGAACGCTTGTGTAAAATGATGTTAGGATAGTTAAGGCGAAGCATTTAGTACATTACTTTAAGTTGCGTTTCTTCCTTGGCGCTTATTTCATACGGCGCAACTATTTATATACCGTAGAAAACGTTAAACTCTAGGAAAAGGTAGGTTTGTGGGTGCGATGGAATAAGAGGAAAACCTTCGACAACCAACCGTTTGGTAGGTGTAAAACAAGAGATCACGACGCGATCGAGATCGTGTCGCGTGTTACATTATTTTCACTAACACAGTCTCATCCATGCTCATTCCTAAATACGAGCTAATGCGTTTATTCACGTACAATTCATTTTTCATTGTGTAAAAGGCCGCAACGAAAACAAAACAAAATTCGAAAGGAATAGCGCTGGAAGGAGTAACCGTTTATGTTTATAGTAATACAGATCTCAAAATGGCAATAATGATAATAATTATTAATTAATTATTAATTATGAGACAAATCGAGACACACTACCACATTACTAACTGGGAGCAGGAGAGGACGCGTCCTTAGAGGAACGTTCTGAAGAGTTATACACGCAGCGTTCTTTCTTCCTTGCCTTGCTTCGCTTGGACAATGCTAAATTCTGTTTTATTTCGTCTTGCCACAACGCTCAATAATAGACATCAAATATTTGATCATTTTCCTTCGTTGTGTTTTTTTTTTGCTAATTCACAACGGATTTGTTCCTCAGTGGCTCATTCATATAGATTCAACATACGATACAAAAACGAATGTTTTTTGCTTTTTCTGTGTGTTTGTGTATATGTATGTGAGAGTGTTTACTTAAGCGTGTCTTAACAATGGAAACAAAATACACACTGGGTAAACGAAACATCTGTAAAAGAACAGAACTGCGACACGTTACATTCGGGTTTGTTCGTCCAATCAGTGACTCCCTGCCTATCGTAACACATAACCGCTAACTGTCACACCTAGCAGTGGTTGAACGTAAAGGCAAATATTAAATTGCATCCTTTCTACCGGCCTCGTTTCCGACCGCTGCTTGCGCCGGCATCTCTTCATATCCTGCCTTTTGTCGATCTTCGTTCCGCTTGCTATGATGATGATGTTTCGATGACTTTTTACTGTGCTTTTTCTTCTTGCTCTTAGTTTCCTCCAGCTCCTCGTTGGCGACCGCCCCATCCTTGTCCTCCTTTTTCGTTCGTCCTTTTGCACCCTTGGTCTGTTCCGTTTTGCACGGTTCTTCGTCGATCATCAGCATCATTGTGTCTTCATTAGCGTTGGGTGTCTTTTTTATTGCCGCTGAAGATGATTGCTCCTTGTCGGATGATTTTTTCTTCTTCTTTTGTTTTTCTTGTGTGTGATTTTGTAGAACGATACTGGTATCTATGGTTGGATTGGCGTGCTTTGATGAAGAACGGCTGCCGTGCCGCAGAAGGTATTGTTCCTTACTAGGACCAATCGGGTCAGTTCGGGTGATGGCTTTGGCGTTGGTACCGACCTCCCCGTCCCGTAAAAGCATCATGCTGTGGTGTTGGATGGCGTTGGCCGATTTTCGTTTCATATCCGCTGGATAGTCATCGTCAAATGGGCTAGTTTTATGCGAGTGCGTGGGAAGCAATGAAAGCAACAAGAGAATCGTGCTTTACTGTCGCAAATCGTTAAAGTACTTTCTGGGAAAGGATATACTTACGCATCCAAATCAATATCGAGCGCCCGATGTGGATCGTTCGGGTCAGCATTGTTCTTGTCCTCTGTGTCGGACAGTATTGCACCTTCCGGTAGCTCGATGACCGTGTTTACGACGTGCAGTGGTTTGGGGTCTGCATAAGGACAAACAAAAAAGGTTAAAAAACACGATACACATTAAGGAGTTACCTAAGATTATATGAACTATTTTCAAATTATACATTATATTTAAACAGTTAAACACTACAGTAGGTTTGTCACTGGCGCGCTTCGAACTTTATTATCAATACAGGATGCAAAAAGAAAAATGCAAAACCGATACTATTAAATATTGCTCCGAAACGAAATAATCATGTTCTTCTTTTTTGGTTCTACACGATGTTGGCTCGTAGGATCTTGGCCTACCGTGACTAGCTTCCTTGGCTAATTTTTTACATAACTGAACATTCAGTTCTGTGTATTGAAATGTAATTTTTATTATTATTATTATTGTGAGATAGTATGCTGAAGAAATGTGTTATATGCTCGCTTCTAGCTTAGAACACACAACGCGATCACCAAGCATGTAGGATGACAATCTGGCGATAGTCTTCCGCATCGAAAAATCTCTGTAAAATGATCCTTAGGTACGAAAACTGGAAAGTTTAAATCTAAAGACCATACGTACGTGCAAAGGAACTACAAGTGACTCTTTGGTAAAAATTTGCTGCGTTGGAAAACCAACTCAGTATCAATGTTGCTATCAATTGCCGCATTATCTCAGCAGACAAACTTGTGGATGTTTCCCGGAAGGTAAAGTTTATGATTCAAATTAAGCATCCAATCGTTTAAAAATGCTGCCTTTTATATATTGACGCTGGTGTTAAAAAAAATTATATTAGAATTTTGAAGGACCATATGGTTCTATCGCTGAAGGCCAAATTATCTAAGATCAAAATTTTAAATGTTTGTCACCATGGCCGAGCCGGTAGCAGCGCCGATATCGGGTATCAAATTCCATTTGATGCCGTTAGCACGTTTAATGTTGTTTTACCCTTTTTAAAATGAAATTGATCTGCTAGATCCACTAGATAATAATCGTAACAGATGTCCAAAATTATTTTTATCTGAGTTCGTTTCTATGTCTCAATTTCAATTTTCTACAGTGATTACCATCGGATGGTATTTGCTGCACAAACTAACTAGCAGTAACGTCCTTGGCAACTCGTGAGAATTGCGAAACCAATTAAGTTGAATTGATAGATAAACTGTTGAAAAAATGTGCTACACATTGTCATGGATTCCCAAAATGCCAAAAATCCGTTTTGATCTGTTTGTGATGCATCATTTCAATCGTTATAGATTAGTTAAATAATCGTTTTCATCAGTTTCGGTTAAGCTTCTCACCCTTTTGATTATTTTGTGGAGTAACCCAACTCGTGTTCCTGAGTTCTCGAAAACTTTTTGCAGCTTCGACCCTACCCTCGCCTATTATAAAATCTAAAAGGTTAAACATTTTTCATGCTCGTAAGTTATTAGTTGAAACTAATGCCACTAGTAAACTAATCAGTCTTATTTCTGTCTTCTAAGCATTTATGTGTATTGTATAGCATAAAACTAACCCTACATATCCAGAAAAAAATTTTAAACGTAATGAAAATGTTGTTAATCTTTCTTTTTGTTTTTTATTCATAAAGAACGGCCTGGCCGTATTGCTTTGTTAATCTTTATAATAAATACAAACATCGCTTACCATCGCTTTCCGAATCGGACTCGTCTGAACAGCGTTTAGTCTTCTTGCCATGCCGCTTTGATTTCTTGCTCGAGGCACATTTTTCGCCCTTGCTCTTTCGCGATGATCCACCTCCCTTTCCAACGAATACACGCGTTGATCGGTCAGCATCCATGAGATACTTGTCTGAACGTTTTGTGGCTAAACATGGTAAATAAAAAAATGATAAGCATTACTCACGCTGCATTACTGCTCAATACGACCGATCATAATCGTCAATAATGATCTTACAATGTATTTGAAGAGGCACCTCAAGAGCAATTTCAGCGATCGGTATATCGTCGTAACCATCGTGCTGCTGCTGACAGTCAGCGGATGGTGCCTTCTTTTTGGCCGGCTTAAGATAGTTTGGATTGTTTGTTTGCTCCAGGAGTCGTGTTTGTCTCATCTAAACCAACACCAAACAAATAAATAAAAATAATTCAATCACAAAAAATACGTTTGAGTAACCAGTGTGTGCAGTATCTGAAAAGCTTCCCGTACTATAATGTTTTCTTCTTTTACCTTGTCAAGCTCTTCCTGTGTGTATTCTATGCGCTTATAGGAGCGTGATCCACCACCACCGTCATTCGTTTCACGTTCACCACCAGCTCCACTCCGACCTGCGCTGTCCGTGAGAAATAGTGGGAATTTCGAGTCTTCGTCACTCGAACCTCCGTCTGCGCTACTTGCATCCGCCGATGGGGGCGGCTGGTTGATCCACTCGTCCAGATCCAGATCGTCTGGCAGTTGCACCTTGCGTTGGGCTTTTGGTGCAACCGGATTCAGCTCGCTGACAAATAACCCCTGCAGATCTGTGGCAATCTGCTCAATCTCGTCCCATGCGGCACAGGTGTAGCCTGAGGTATCATTCGTCATCGAGTTCGAGATATGTTCATCTCCCACTTCTACGGGAGCCCCCGTTCGTGTATCGGACGTTATTTCCAGCAAACCACTTAGCGATACGGTCTGTTCAGCCGCACCAAGAGATTCACGGAGTAGCGCAACCAAAAAGAACACAGAACTGGCACGCTCCTGCACCTCGATGTCGGCCGAGCTGAGGTAGCTGCGTAGACCTTCGTGCAACTTTTGGCAGTACCGGTCGATGGCGGCTGCATCCCGGTTTCGTACAGCTTCATCAACCAGATGAGCAAACAATTTTAACGCGTTCTGTACGTATACCGCTTGAATGTGACCAGCAACGGGCTTTGGTTGTAATAATACGCTCAACGTACGCTCCGGTCCTTCCAGATGGGTTGCAAACTCGCCTACGATCCAGGCTGCCGCATACAGTACTTCCTGCATTGTACCGTTCGGTGCTGCCGTAACAGGGTACGTGTCTAGCAACGTTGCCATTTCATTTACTGCGAATGTACGCACAGCCTGAACTCGTATCGCCACGTCCAGCAGTTGAGCAGCAATTAAGCGGCCGTGCCGCGAGCCTGACTCGAGCAAAATCAACTCTACCAGCACGGTTAGGTACCATTCAAAGTTGGTGACGTACTGGTACGAACCCTGCGAACAAATTTCGATCACCTTGTACAGCAGCTCGTCACGATAGGATGACCCTTCGGCGCGCTCCATGTGTCCGAGCAGTCGGCGTACAATTTCCATCAAGTTCTTCTTCGACACCATACCGTACAGCAAATCAAGCGCACGCAGTCGGATCGATTCGTCCTTGTCGTCCAAACACGCCAATATCAGATCCTTGTGCGTCTGAACACTCTTTGGATGTGTTTTCAAGATCTTGGACATTGCGAGCAGGCCGAGATATTTTACTGGAAAGATTTGTCGGGGAATATAAGTATTCGTTTAAGCCCTTATCGTCAATAGAAAATAAAAAGGTACATACGATTCTGATCCGAGTCCTCAATTAGGATGCGGAGCTTCTGGACACACAACTGTATGGAAGCGCTATGGTTCGGCATGCCGCTGCTGATACTTATCAATACCGCGATCACGGTATTGATGCATTCGTACAATAGACTCATCGCCGACGTGCTATCAGATTTTGCGCAAGAGAGAGATAGAAATAGATAAGGAACTTTACGTGTAAGGAATCGCGGGTTGTGAAAGTTTGGAGTGTTATTTTTGGGCTTATTAAAGTACTATCAGAAAGCCACAACCAACTCTACGAACTTTTACTAAATTTTGTACAACAAACATAATATAGTATTTCGTAATATATGTAGTTTTTTTAAACTGAAATTAAATCACTTCAATTACAGTGAAGATCTCGTTGTTTCTTAACACTTTTCCTCATGTTGTTTACCATAACTTTTTACAAAATTCTTGCTTATAACGCAACGAACAGTGAAGTTTGTTGTCCTTCAGTAGATACAACTGTATTTAAACATATTCAAAAATGCAAGTAGTTTAAACGGCTATACGACAAAACAATATTTTTAAAACTTTCAAAGATATTTTGCTCCCTTCCATGCAGTTTGGTTGGCTGATTTTTATATAAAAAAAATGGTTTCAAACTTTTATGCTACAATACTGTTCCTGTCTACAACATCTGACTTGTTTATGAGAGAGCCAAATAACTGAAGCATGAAAACTATTTTGAAACATGTTTTCAAATTTTAAATGTAATAAAATTTATTTTACCACCGTTGCAATGGCGTGTTGCAACGGTCAAGAAAAGCAGACAAGCCAGAGGGATGGAAGAACGATGGATCTCGACCCAAAGAATACTGACGATGGCATATCCCAAAAACAAACGGGATGAGATGATCACCTACGATACCGACCCTCGCAACCAACACTACCACGACTACTGGATGACGGATATATATCAACCGAGCTCACCCGGGATAAGGTGCCCTTTCACGGTTTGGAGAAGGAAGGGTTTCCAAACCATTGTTAATTGTAATATTATTTGTAATTTAGCTTTAAGCAATACGGCCAGGCCGTTCTTTATGAATAAAAAAAAATTATTTTACATTATAATTGTTAAATTTGCGCACAATAAGCTGTACATTTCAATGTATTTTTAAACAATTATACGGATCGAAAACAAAGATTTGTTTTTTATCATTACGTTAAAAGCAAGAATTTTTTAACTTTAACTGATAACTTTATAGTTATCTAGTAAAATATTTAACAATAATAAAAAGGTATGTTACTTATTCGAATTGATTAGTAAATTAATTCGAAAGAAACATAAAAAAAGGCTCAAAACATCGAGGCAAAATATCTCAGAAATCTGAAAAAACGTGGGACAGACTCAAAATTATTTAAGAATCCATACATTCTTAAGAGAAACAGCTTGGCCTAGCACTGATATCATATTAATTGGGCAATTTATGAAATTTTAGAATTAAACAAATGAAGTCTTTACTGTTTTATATGCAATGAAATTAAAGAAAATCTCAATTCAAACAATAATAATTCCTAACTGATACAATGTCGCTCTTCACGAAAAAGTAAATGCTTAAAAATGATGCCGACAATGCAGTAAACCAAAAACGACTACAGCTTCACGATAAAATTGCAAAGGTTCTAGTGCACGTGTTTAACTATAACAAGCGTTGAGCGGAAATATACGCATAGAGTGGCTCTACTAACGTGTAACGAAAACAACAGCACATATGTGAAAAAAAAAACATATTGTATCAAACTTGCCTATGGATTAAATTGGTCAACGGTTCAATTAGCTTTTTGCCTAATCTGGGTTCTAGCGGAGTTAAAGCACCGAACTGGAAGTAAACGGAAACGAAATAAGAAAAGAAATACGATTTTAGCGTAATGGAAACGAAAACCAAACTGTGTTGACACAATGTATTAAAAATGAATAGAAAAATAAAATTCACGACGAATTAAACATTCCAACTCTTCGTTGTTTCGTGTTTATGTGTGTCAGTTTGTGGACGTGTGTGTATGTCCTGCAAAATTGGTGTGGAAGTGTTCAAACTGAGTCAATCAAATCACAACTGTAAAAATACAACAAAACAGAAGAAATATAACGCGTCTTATACATACACATATAAACACCATTCATGTGAGAACGGTGTTATGTTTTCGTACTTTTGATAATGAGTAAAAACAAAATGCATTAAAATGATTAAAAGTAACATTTATCAGACGTTTCCCCAAAATGGTTTCATGTTAGAGCAATATAGAGAGAGCCAAAAGCTTGAATGAAGCTGGGGAGCATTAAAACGAACGAGTCCTACGAAAGGGGGCAGCGGGTGTGCGTTTCACAAATCTAGCGTAGAAAGCCGAACCTGGAAATCAACTCGATTAGTGGATGTGTCAGTTTTTTGCCCAACGCTGGCTCGATCGCGGTCAGGCTGGCAAACTGGTCGTCGTTGTGAGTGCAGAAGAAAATGTCAATGAAATATTCGATTACAATTTACGCCTACTTGGCGAAACTCTGAAAGGGGTTTGTTGCTCATCCAGGGTGAAGTGTTGTAATTGGGATTAATCAGTAACAAATAACATATGATGTACGGTCAACCGTTAATTAGCTCACCAGTTTAATAATTTTGATTAACATCCAGTTGTTGGTCGAAGTGGTCATTAGCTTGAAGAAGATGGGCGCCAGGGATAGATAGTTCTTCGGATTTTTCCGAGCCAATTCACAAATAACGTTGACGGCCGCGGACTGAACGCTCGGGTCTGGATCTTCAAGTTTTTCCTTCAGCTTGGGAAAGGCAGGCCGTAGCGCTTCAGGGTACCGGAGGAACACTTTGTACATCATCAGTACCGCCTTCATGCGCAGATACGGTTTGGTGGAGCTCATCTGAAACAGCAAGAAGCAAATAAGATGCAATTGATTGCCTTTCGTACCAATTGTTTTTCATACCAGCGTCATGATGTCGTTGGCGAGATCCCGCGACAGATCGGTCGAGATGAAGCAACTTAGACCGGAAAGGGCAACGCCTGCATCGTACTGATTGGTGGAACTCAGATCCTTCCGGATCATGTTCGTCGTCAGCATGAGCAATTCGCTGTCCGGATGGAAGCACTGGCTAGCGGCAAGGTAGCCAATTCGCTTGCAGGTGAACCGATTCGAGCTCATCACCTCGATTATGTTAAAGCCAGCCCACGAGATGTCGTAACCGCACATCTGCAGGTAGGTTAGCTTTGCCACCGCATTGCTCTTTACGTTCACGTTATCCTGCCGCAGCTCCTGCTTGATCTCCTCAATGCACTGTGCAATATACTTGGCCTGTAACGGGAAAGAAGCGATGAAATATTTCCGATCGACACGATACAACAGATGCCGTAGACGAGGCCCTGCATGCCCCAGCAGATCCATCGTGCAACGAACGACAGTTACGACTGCCCCAATGGTGCCGTTGCTTACCCGTACTCTAATCCTTTCTGCTTCACTTACCTCGTTATCTTTGTTGTTGCGTATGCCCCGAACCAGATCGGTAAGGTTTTTGTCAAACATCCGTTCGAGGTTGCCTTTTACCATCTTCAGCGCCATTTTGGCTGTGTCTTTTCGGATGCGGAGTAAAAGAAGCAAGGATCAGTCTGATTGTGGCCTCCTTCGGGTACGGTAGCGTGCGTGTACGACTGTACCCGTTGATCGATTCGTGCGTGGGAAAGGCTCCTGTGCGACAGACAGTTGTGCCGGTTGATTGGTTTGCTTTTCGGACGGGATTGCAAGGGTTGCCCTGCTTTCTGAGTACCCCCTGCTGGGGTGCGATTGACATTGGCCCACAAGAGGACCGTGTGGGGGGAGTCGCTGTCAGCGTTTTTTGATGCTAAGGTGCCAGCTCACACAATCCGCCCGGTCACCTAGCGTAACTTCGCATCTCTTCGTTTACCTAGCCTAACTACCCCCGACACACTCCAACAACTTTCTCGCTGGAACAGATTTCACCCCACACACACACACACACACACACACACACACACACACACACACACACACACACACACACACACACACACACACACACCCACACACACACACACACACACACACACACACACAGTAACAGACAAATAAAGAGAAGATAATTTGGCCTACGTGGGCACGATATGCGATGCACCTCAGCGTTTTATCTGTTGTAGAGCACAACTTAAACCAAAAAAAAAAAACAAAGAAATCTTGCCAGGTCACTGTTTCTGCACGGTGTGAAAAAGTGTCGCAACACGTCTTAATGGGCGAAATAACAAAATCTAAGGACGCAATTGCCGTGCCGAATGAGTTTCGATGGGATTTACCAATAGCCAGTCTACCTTTTTTTCTTCGGTAAACCGATAAACATACGGGATAGAACAATTCCCCGAAGGAAGGCAGCGCGGTGAGCGGTGAATGAAGGAAAAATGATGATCTGTCAAATGCGGATGACGTTTTTGGTCGATTTTCCCCTACACGGTTGTCAAATGCTGCTGGAACAAAACTATTCAAAACTACTCGACAGGAAATCTTCTCAAGTAGAAAATTCGAGCAGTTTTTTGCTTTTTTTATTGGACTCGACCGACCGGCAACTTATCGGGGGATCGATTGCACGCACACAAGGACAACCGCGGTGGCACTAACACATTTACAGCAATGTATCGTGCGCCGCGGATGGATTTGATATTTGCAAAAAAATGTTGTTGCTCACCATTTCATGTTGCATACCAAAGTCTATATAAGACAGAGCAAGGTATATGGATATAGGAGGTAGAGTTGTTAACAAGGTATATGGATATAGGAGGTAGAGTTGTTTAGAGGAAATTGACATTTCTCGACCTGACATAACAGTTCTGTAGTGATCGAGGGGAAGGGTATTGAGAAGAGTGATAGAAGCGTCGGAGGAGGCGCCGGTGGTGGTATCGCATGCGATTTTTTGACGAAAAATGCAACCAAATATCGTCAATCTTCTGTGGGACAACACTTAATATGCGAAGACGACCCATAAATTAGCGAAATTGCTCAAGGGACTGAGAATCGATGCTGTTTGTTCATGTTTGTAGCCCCATACCATATGATTTTGTGGTAAAAGACTCGAGAAGGCCCCCCCTAGAATCTTTTGTGTGCAGCACTGTGGCCTGTCATTTTTGTTGTACAAAGGGATTTCCATATGGTCAAAACCCATTTGATGTTAACATTGTGCATTGTTCCTTAATACTGTTAATAGATAGCGAGTAGAACTTGATAAAATACATTTTAACAAGTGGTTTGAGATTATGATATTCTTATGTTTCCTCCTTTGCTGAATATCAATGCAAGGTAACAAGTATTCATCGAATTACTGTTTCGTTACCGTCCGAGAACGCCGTGCATGTTTTAGGCCCGATTGTTCACGCCTAGTGCGACTGAAAACTAGTACGAAGCCCCTGTAACCAAAAATGAATGGTAGGGTTAGCGGAGAGGGGATTTTAATCAAATAATAGCAATATTTTATTCGACTTTCTTCAAACAATTTTGACCACACTGAAAGCACACTGAAAGCTCACTGTGAAGCTCTCGCAACGTGTACTGCGGATTGCATACCTTTAGGCATAAATCCTACAGCGCCTAACAAATTTTGTCAGGGGGGGGCCTTCTCGAGTCTTTTACCTTTTTTTTTAGAATGTATTTAGAAGGTGAATTTTTATCGATTTGAAGGGCGACATTTTAGTCGAGTTATGTCAGAGTTTGTTTACAAAATCGGTAAAAGACTCGAGAAGGCCCCCCCCTGACAAAATTTGTTAGGCGCTGTAGGATTTACGCCTAAAGGTATGCAATCCGCAGTACACGTTGCGAGAGCTTCACAGTGAGCTTTCAGTGTGCTTTCAGTGTGGTCAAAATTGGTTGAAGAAAGTCGAATAAAATATTGTTATTATTTGATTAAAATCCCCTCTCTGCTAACCCTACCATTCATTTTGGGTTACAGGAGCTTCGTACTAGTTTTCAGTCGCACTAGGGGTGAACAATCGGGCCTAAAACATGCTCGGCGTTCTCAGACGGTAACGGAACAGTAATTCGATGAATACTTGTTACCTTGCATTAATATTCAGCAAAGGAGGAAACATAAGAATATCATAATCTCAAACCACTTGTTAAAATGTATTGTATCAAGTTCTACTCGCTGTCTATTAACAGTATTAAGGAACAATGCACAATGTTTACATCAAATGGGTTTTGACCATACAGAAATTCCACTGTACAACAAAAATGACAGGCCACAGTGCTGCACACAAAAGATTCTAGGGGGGGCCTTCTCGAGTCTTTTACCATTATCAGGATAGAGGGAGGGGGATTTAATCGAATAATAAGCAATATTTGATTCGACTTTATTCAACCATATTTGACCTTACTGAAAGCACATTGTGAAGCTTTCGCAACGTGTACTGCGGATTGCATACATTTAGGCGTAAATCCTACTGTGCCTAACAAATTTTGTCAGGGGGGGCCTTCTCGAGTCTTTTACCTTTGTTTTATTTCCACAATAATATTTCGTCTTGATATTTTTCACGCGTTATGTGAGTCTAATTATTTCGTGGTTTAGTTGTAAATTTAGTTGTTTGCAGTTGAATGCTTTGCCCATTTACCGCATTATTAGGGCAACAAAGTTATTCTGAATTTTCATTTTCATTGTCAACAATTACAGCGCGATCCGCAACAAAATTTAACATCTCACGTTGAGTAAGAACTCCTACGAGCCGTTCGGTTGGTGTAGCACCTAAGTAAAACGAGGGACAAAGTTAATTTAGGTTATGATTCGATCAACAACAAAATTGCTTACCAATTTCTTGACGAGTAACTAGCACAAAGCTATCTTTTTCTAATATACGTGAAGCACGGCCGACGTTCTCCTCGTGGTCAATCTTAACGAACTGCTTAAAGATGACCCGGTGAACGAGGTCCGATGGTTTTGCCAGGCGATTGAGCAGTTTGCTCAAAAGGTTTGGAAGGTGTACCACTCCCTTGATGGCGCTGAAAGAAAAGAGAAGTTTCAAGCGTCCAAAAATGCTCTAACTATCTTTTGATGGCCGATATGCTCAGGTGCTTACCCAGTATCGGCAACAACAGGAAGATGGGTACGATTGTTTTGCTTCATCGTCTCAATTGCGTCACTGATATGCGCATCATCACGCACAGTTAAGAGAGTCTCTAGTGGCAATATCTGTACTTTTTCATTCCACCATCTGGAAAAAATATCAGCAAATAAACCAGTAATGGGCTGTCTATTAGGATAGCTCTATCAACTTACTTTTGATTATGGCAATTATCAGACTCTTTGAAGTTTCGTGCCTCCATCCAGTTGTCTGATACGAATTTCGTCAGATAGTTACGAATATTATCAGGTAGTACGACAACACAGTTTTGTCCCTCTTTTAATTCCTTGGCCGCCTCAAGTGCCACGTACAGGTTGCCTCCGCTGCTTCCTCCGCACAATAGCCCTTCATCACGGATCAACCGTCTAGCGAGGGGAAGCGCTACACGATCATTAAACTTATACCACCTGTCGACCACACTGCGATCGAGTACGGTCGGAAGGAAGTCGTACCCGACACCCTCTACCTCGTAGAAGCTCACATTTGTCTGGTTCAGTTCTTCCGGTTCGGCCAGAATCGAACCCTCCGGATCAGCAGCGATAACCTGACAGTTCGGACAGGATTCCTTGATACGGCGGCCAATACCGGTCATGGTTCCACCAGTACCCGTTCCAATCACGATCATATCCACTCGTCCACCCAGTTGTTCCACAATCTCTGCACCGGTACCATCGTAATGTGCCAATGGATTTCCGGCATTGCGGTACTGGTCGAGTATGACCGAGTCTGGGATAGAACGCTGCAGACGCTGCGACACGGCGATTAAGCCTTCGGGGGAGTCGAACGCTGCCTCAGTTGGTGTGCGAATCACCTCCGCACCGAGCGCTTTTAACGTATCCACCTTCTCGTTGGACATCTTTTCGGGCATCACGATCAAACAACGGTAGCCTCGGGCGGCAGCAGCCATTGCCAGGCCGATTCCGGTATTGCCGGACGTTGGTTCAATAATAGTGCAGCCCGGTTTCAACAGTCCCTTTCGCTCTGCCTCCAACACCATCCGCACCCCAATGCGATCCTTCACCGATCCACCCGGATTGAGGAACTCACATTTAACGTCTAGAATTTTAACCGTAACAGGAAAAGTTCATTATAACATGATGGAGTTGGTACTACGAACAAATCGGTCACGTAAGAATGATTATACTGCTACGAATAATATCATATCAAGTATTATAAGTAGCCAGACATTACAGAAGTTTAGTTAAAGTGCCAAAGTAAATGAGATAGCTAACAAGATGCTTATGGAATACTTACAAACATTGCATTTCAATCCCAACGATTGGGGAATTTTATTGAGCTTCACCAAGGGTGTTCCTCCGACAGCTTCCAGAATTGAAGGCAGCACTGACGGTTTCGGTGCACTGCGATGTAAAAACGTGTAAATAACAGTTAAAGTGAAAATTAAACTATGTTTTAGCAGTGCAGCGTTGCTTGTTGTTGAGGTATTACCCTGTGGGGTATATATTGCTTCTTTTTGCTATTTGGATTCACGAACAGAAAAACAACATTTTACGCTCCAGCGTCCAGCTGGAAACAAACATCGATTGCCCAAGCCATTATAGGACCACCAGTAGCCGCTATGGGTAGGTAGGTTTATCGCCATGTCGTGGCAACAATACACACCCTTCTTTGCGGGGAGCGAACGTACACTGTGATTAGCGCAGTAATGATGGATGCGTCCAAATTTAGCACGTGCTCGTTCAATCGCTCGGCTCCCAAGAATACTGAGTTTTTTTTTAAACAAGTTCCGCCATTATTCGTGCTGCTGAATATGTCATAATACCTGACTAAAAAAACGACTCTAATCATGTAAAAGGCAGGAAGCGGTAAGGACCAATGAGGAAGCGCTTTAGACCACGTGTTTGTAGTATGGAACGATGTTGCCATGATCCCTGACCCCTAGGCAGGCGAATATTGAACTCGTTTGCTAATAACTTGAACCAACCGTCAGTTAATTGCGTATTGCCAAGGGCCCCAGTCAATTGGCTGGACACTATCAATTTGTTCAGCATCTGACGACGCTAGTTGACGTAAGTAAATGACTCAAATTAATGAATTTCGGTGATTCACAAGGTGCCGAGCATAATCTATGTTATCAGTGATTAGTTGGGAACGCAAACAACACTGAAAACGTTGAAACGTTTTGAAATATATATGACGATTCAGATACTTTAATCACTATTTCTTTTGTATTGTGGAAGATAATGTCAGCTTACATTATTCTAACAACAGCATTGCATTTCATCAATCGATTTTGATTTCGATAATGTCGGTATCTTGATTGATGTAATCATATCTTCGCATTCCTGAGACTTTTATATATTTTTCCCAAAAAACCAAAAACAATGTCAAATCGTTGAATATCGGCATTACAGTTTTACACCTAATGTTTTGTCCATCACTATGTATGTCCATCGCTATTTGTTTGACACTTTTTGCGAATTTATGCTGCTGGCAGTTAACATGTACTCAATTTTAACAAGAATGAATGCAACGATGAAACAAGCATGAAGTGCAAGAATGCATCTCACGCTGTTCAAAATCTCGTTGTACTCGTTTACGCTACAGCTTAAGATAATCGTTTCCTTTTTTGGTGGTTGGTGTTGTTAATGGTGATATAAACTGATTGCCGGTGAATTCAATGCTTTAGTAACTGTGCATAAGTTGTTTTTACCAGTATCCGACTATTATCGATTTTCTGCTTTCGGATTTGTTGATAGCAAAGCATTTAAAATGACGTGCAGAGCTTACAGAAGTCCATCTAATCTAATCTATACTACCTCCACAAGTCAAAGATTGAATTAAGTCAATAAACACCAGTATAATAAGCCGATATACTACAGACGTTGCACTGGCGTCTAATATTACACAATTATAAGAAAAATATTCAATAACGAACAGCAATGAGTCTACTTACAGTGGCTCATGATGATGAGGGCTTGTCTCCGTTGTACCAAGGGCCCAGGTACACCGAGATGGTTGATCGGGACGGATGAAGTTTGCCATCGGATCATCCTCAGGGATGGTCTGTTGCTTTCCGTTCACTGCCAGATGTCCATTCATTGGACAGTTGCGATGGCTGTTGTTGCTTGCCATCCTGTTCTTTTCAGGTTGATAGAATTTACACGTGTAGGAAGATCGTTCCCAGACCAAAACGTAACAGGGATAGAACACTGAAAGAGGCTCGATGTTTTGTCACACACAAACACCTTATCCGCACACGCAGGTTATTTATTGGGCACAGAATAAAAAGAAAACTGGAACAACAGGCAAAAAAGGTATCGCGCGTAAGCTTTGCTGGAGCAGCAAAAGCAACCACCAGTATGTTGTGCGAACACAGTGATCAGCAATCAAATGGCGAAAATCTCTGCAGAATGTGGGCCTTTAAACCTGCACACAGCATCTGCTGTACCGTATGTCCATTCGCATGGGGGTGTGTGTGTACGGGTGTGGCTGTACTCTATCGTACAGCAGTGTTAGTTGCTACTCTTCATTCCACGCTGTACACATCCTTCATGAGAACTGTGGGATTTTTGCGGTATTTAAGCTAGCATTAAATTGGTCCATCGAGTGTGTCCGGCAACAGGGCACCAGCACCAACACCACCACAGTGTTCTGATGGGGCCAGGAAGTGGAGTGGTTCCGTTTACAGTGGTTGCGGTTAGGTGATAACCGATCGACGCCCCGTACACGATCCCACCCGGCAACGCTCTCAACCGTCTCGCTATGCTTCGCTTAAAGTTAGGGCCGATTTAGGAAAACGAACTTATCATCGGTGGACTCTAATTGATCGCATGGTTTCGAGACGTACCACTATGGCAGACCAAGGCAGGGGTAGGCAAAGTCCAAAATGGTAGCTATTTTATCAGAATCCCAAGAAAATATTGATAGGCTTCACAGAGAACATCTGTTATAATACCAAGATGTCTCGATGTTTCACTTTTTATACATAAATAAAAAACGTTTTTGCTATTGTTTCCTTTTTTTCTCTCTTTTTCTCTTGCATCTACTCAGACTTTAACCCAACTATGTTGGTCAACTTGTATGTTGATTGGTATTGTATAGGTGTTAAAATATTTTTTTTCTTCCATTCCATTTATTATATCATGTACTTGCTTTATTCTAACTTTTATCAATCATTACTTCTTGCGTTGCTAAGCTGTTGTAAAGCGTGAATGTATGTGTTTCTCTATGCTTGCAACCAATATTGTTTCCCTACCTTTTTTTTCTCAATTTTGTATCAAATTGCTTTTCTCTTGGTTATCTTTCGGTTGCGTGTCTTTCGACGTGCGTTGCTCGATATAAACGTATTAAGTGTGTTTTTGCTTTGTTTAAAAAAATTGAACAACAATAAACAACGGTTGAACATCGTGTGAAATATATCAGAATTACATGTTACATGAGTATGCGGTGTTACGGCCGTCGGATCTAACCACGTAGAAAACTGATAAGCAAATTCTCGTTATCTCAACTGGTTATGAGAATGGGATATGAAAGCGCAAAGAAGGCATAATCTATTGAACACGATATTCACGACACGACAACGATGTTGAACATGTTTTTTGTTTTCAAAAATATACATCAATTAGTTTTTACAGCATGCGTTGGAATATAATGAGGGTTCTTTCGGCAATTATTACTATTAATCAACTTGCTTTACGTATTGCCATTTCGTTGGCACGATAAACGATAAAGTAATGTTTGTAAATTATGTATGTTTCAGATAGTCATGTTCTTCCAGTAAAAATCTATTTTATGAGTATATAAACTTAATTAAACTATTTTTTGTTATTTATCAAAAAATGTAAACCTATAGTTAACTAGCCAATAGAACTGAATTCATACAAGATGCGCTAAAGAAAATGAAGAATGTTTTAGAATTGTTGCGAATCTGGAAGGCTAAGATGTTTCAGGTGATATTGTAACGAGACATAACTGGTTCGTGTACCAAGAGTCTTAAACACTTAAATTCTCAGGACTTCCTAAAACTACAACAGGTAGCTACAACCACAACCGGTCACCCAACTCAATAAATGCCTCTTTAAGATGCAACATGTGCTAAATGTACGGGCGTGCCTGAGCTGTTAGGAAGCAGTAGATAGTTACGAACAAATGTCGAAGTAAATTATTTGTTGAGAGAACACCAGAACCAATTTGAGGCCCTAATTGGTGCTGGAACATTTATGATTATTTCGCTAACATTCATAAAAGCTTTTTTTTACAACAAAAATGCGTCTTGACAATATTTATAAAGAGGCAGGAAATAATTAATGAAAATATGAATAATCCTACCCATTCTTAACGCTTTTCTCCTTTAGAATTAATGAATATGGATACAATTTGTAGATGCCATAATTAACCTGCAACTGACATTAACAATTAAACCACTTTAGCTTAGCTTTTAGTAATCTATTTGTAATCTTATATCTTCTAAAATTATTCATTACAATTTTGAACCATGACAACTTTTACATCTAAACAGATTATTGTTTTAATTCAAGATGAGGGATTTTTGAAGTTTTATTTTCAATAAGACTATTAAACTGTTGTTGGTAGATATTTTTTATTTGTAATTTTCTTTATCAAAGGTCTGCCAAAGGTTTAATAATGTTTTTTTTTCTTCAAATTAATAATAAGGGAAGATTAAGGGTTACGCATCAAACTGGGGAAAACACATAAAGCATTTTGACATTTGAGTTGTAAAAAATACGGCGAAGCTAGATTGCGCGTTTTCTTCTTCTTCCTTGGCACTACAACCTTGTAAGGTCTCGGTCTGCCATTTTTGGCTTTCTGTGACTTGATTTTACCCATAGTAAAGTAGTCAGCCCTACGTACGGGGAGACGGTTGGGATGGGATTTGAACCCTGATCCTACCGTATGAAGACCGGTGCCGCTGTCGTCTCTGCCACCGAGCCGCCCCAAACAAAAGACTTATTTCTTAAATATTAACTTGATAAGTTCTACCACGAAGATAGGATGTTTACCAAGCACTATTCTCTTATCTAGCATCATTTCGCTATTTTTTTTAATTTTAGCGGGTGGTTAAAGTGTTAAAGATAGTATCAACTAATACTTCGCGGACATATTCATAAAGTAATCTTACGACATTTGTTAAGATTGACTTACTTTCTTTGTTGAATAAAGGGCTGGATATAATTACTGCCTTTCAAAAAAAAATTTTTTTCCATCTTGAATGGCATGGCGGTATTGCATAAAATAATTTTGTTCGAGATATCACTTTCGCATAAGCTTCGCTCGAGCAATCGCGTGGAGGACAGGCATGCCATAATGGTGTGACAAAAGGGTTAAAAGCTCAGAAGAAAAGGAAAACTAATAAAAAGAAAAGCTCAGTCTGAAACCAAAAACCGAAGCAACACAACTTAGGAAATTGAAGGGCAATTGAAATAAAAATCCAAATCTTAAAATCGGAATACGTGCCTCGCGTAAAGAGGTTTTGTAGTTAGTGCAAAACAAATTTATATAATTCAATAAATAACACAGAAGAGAACGATTATATTAACCTAACATTAACATATTTCTCTATGGTAAAAGAATAGACATTGCCGACGATTTTAGATACCTAGGAGTTTAGTTTAATTCGAAGCTTAACAGGAATAAGCACATCAGATATTTAGTGCAAAAATTGCATTAAAAGAAAAAAATTCTTAAGAACTATTGCTGGATTCAGGGAGGGTGCACATTCAATAGATGTGTTACGTTTATACAAAACCACAATACGATCCGTTTTGGAGTATGGAAACATATGTTTTCATTGGGCACCCAAAACGCATCTAATAACATTGGATAGAATTCAGTATCGAAGCTAGAGGATCGCCATGGACAGCATGAAATCAACTCATAACATGTCCTTGGAATTGATGTCTGGAATGATGCTCCTAAAAATAAGATTTTTGTATCTTTCGCTGCTCCTGGTTATTCGTTTCGTCGTATCCAACCCTTTGGTAATCAAAATTTCAAACCCCTGCTAGAGCTACAATCCAAATGCAACATCATGAATGAATATCATGATATTCTTTAACTACAGGCATACCCTAGCGCAATAACATATTCAAATAACATATTCGTGCCGTGCTCCCAGATTCCTACAGTTCAATTTTAAGTGTCGATTCCTCGATGACGCAGGAAATTAGGACTGTCCCGGATAGTCTTCGCTGGATAGTAGTTCCCAGTATTTTTGTGGACAAGTACGGTTATTTAGATAGTAATAAACAATACTTCACTGATGGTTCGTCATCACAGCATGGCATAGGCTTCGGGGTATACAGCACAACCACAGAAGTTTTCCATAAATTGAGGTAGCCGTGTATTATTTATACTGTTGAGGTAGCAGCAATATTTCTTGCGCTACTGCTCATTAATGCCAGACCACCAGATGAGTACTTTATCTTCACTGACAGTCTTAGTGCTGTCGAAGCACTCAAAACGGATAGGTATGTGAAGAGTTGACACTATTTTATGCAACAAATTATTAATGTCCTAAGCTCCCTGTTTAACAAGGCGTTTCGCATTTCGCTTATATGGATTCCGTCTCTTGCTGGTATATATGGTAACGATAAGGCGGATGAATTGGCAAAAAAGGCGCTTATGAAGGAGACTTTTACGAGAGACCTATTCTCATCCACGAGTACGCCCGCTTTCCACAGCAGTTCTGTCTAACTCGTTGGCACAATTCGTGGGACACGGACGATCTTGGTAGATTTCGCTACTCGATATCTCCAACAGTATCCCTACGGCCCTGGTTTAGCGGACTCCCTGAGGGTAGAGCGTTCATACGTATGATGTCAAGACTCCTCAACTGCCACAAATGAAGCTTAAACGACTGGAATGAATGTCCATAAAAAAATAAAAGTTTTAGATCTTCAGTGGTTTGATCACTAGATGGCGCCCCTCTCGTTATCCCCGAGTCAAAAAGTCCATATAAAAAAAATCAAGATTCCTTCAGAGGTTTCCTCTCTAGATGGCGTCTTTTCGTTATCCCAGAGACATAAACTCCATATAAAAGAATGAATGTTTCAAAGCTTCAGTGATGCGCTCAGTAGATGGCGCTTTTGCACTATCGAAAAGCTAAATGATCGAGATTGTTTCTGCTATCCTCCGTTTATATACAGGTTTGCAAGAAGCAAACCTCTTGGCATGAGAGTTTTTTTTCGTTCATATTGAGGTATGCGAGTGTGAGCATGCACGATCGAGCACGCGCTCGTTCTTGAGTGTGAGCTTGCATAATGGGTGACTGCGCGAGTTAACACATCGGTCGAACATCCGATGACCCGGTAATTCCTGCGACGTCAGCTTATGTTTCGTACGGAACCGCCAACAGTGTCGTCAGCTTATGCTTCGCACCGAACTTGCACCAACATCGTTTGCATCGAATGGCTTAGCAACCGAGAAGCTGAATCAGCATCACCTCCGTTTCCTGTTCCAATCCAATTCCCCCAATCCACATACATGTATCAATAGTTCAAATAAATCACTCTTAATTTGACCAGCAGTAAAACCAGACGTCTTAAGTGTATATCCGCGTCCGAACCTTTATAAGTGTAAAGCACAATTTTTAACTGGCGCCCGAATAGGGACCTCTACGTTCAAAGTGAGGTGACAAGTTATCAAAGGAAGCCTACACAATAACGATTAGAGGTACTAGCTAATTGTTCTACGTATACTGAAAAACGAAAGTGAGACGAAAACAATACAAAAACTCTGCACAAAGTTTTAAGTGTCGTGACAAGCTAGTGAAATCAATATAAGACGTGGACGTACAAGTACCAAAAAGTGAGGTGAACCAAATGAATATAAAACCTGCACAAGTGTACGAGAAGTTGCTGTATTCGAGACTCTCATCCCGAACGACACCGAAGACCCCTAGTAGAAAGACATCCCAAAAGGACCACCTGAAGTGTTACATCAGCCTTCTATCTCGAGACGTTACGAAGACATCGCTACGAGTACAACGCTACGTGGACATCTCTTCGTAGACATCACTTCGTTAGCATCGCTACGTGGACAACGATGAGCTGCACTCGCTTCAAAGTCTTCATGGTTCTACTGTAAGTCATTTTGAGTCAATTGTTATTATTAGTTGCCGTATTTTTTTCCTTCGTAAAATTTTAAATTGTGAATAAGTGAATAATTAGAACTATTAGTGAACAATTAGGAAAAGTTAGAGAAGTGAGAATCTTGTCTGTTTCCATCAATTAAATTTTCAAATCACTAAATCGTTTAAGGCGACGAATTTTTCAAAATTTTCCGTAAAATCAAACGTTTTGAAATACGATCTAGAAACCGAAAAATGAATCCATCAGATCAGTCTCATATTGTGCCACCAGCACAAACTATGAT